>NC_091983.1:218441494-218525875 GCF_044704955.1 Pristiophorus japonicus | reverse complement strand
GAGAGAGAGAGAGAGGAGGGGGAAGAGAGAGAGAGAGAGAGAGAGAGGAGGGGGAAGAGAGAGAGAGAGAGAGGAGAGGGAGGGGGAAGAGAGAGAGAGAGAGAGAGAGGAGGGGGAAGAGAGAGAGAGAGAGAGAGAGGAGGGGGGAAGAGAGAGAAAGAGAGAGGAGGGGGGAAGAGAGAGAGAGAGAGAGGAGGGGGGAAGAGAGAGAGAGAGAGAGGGGGAAGAGAGAGAGAGAGAGGAGGGGGGAGCAAGAGAGAGAGGGGAGGCGGGAGAATGGGCCGGGTCCGGCGACTGGGCCCAAGACTTCGGGCAGGGCCTGTCCCCAGCAGCAGATTTACAGGTAGGTGGCGTCGGGCGGGGTCGGGAGCGCGGTCAGGTCGGGGCCGGTTCGGGATGGGTGGGTGGAGGGGGGGACGGTCGGGAGCACAGGTCGGGGGGGGGGGGGGGGGCGAAGAGGAGGTCGGTTCGTGGCGTGGGTGGGGGGGAGGTCAGGTTGGGTTGGGTCGGTGTGGTGGGAGAGAGGTCGGTTCGGTTCGGGTCGGTGGGGGGGGGGGGGGGGGGGGGGAGCGTGGGTCAGGTCCAGTCCGGTCTGGGGGCGGGGGGGAGCGGGAGTCAGGTTGGGAGGAAGCAGGAGCTGGACTTGGGAGGAGCCTTATGCATGCAGCCCTAGTGAGGCCATTGGGCCAGGGCTAGGGGCTGCGTTCTTCGGGCCCCTCCCACAGTTTTGGGTGCCTGGAGCTACTGCACATGCGTGCCCACTGTAGCGCGTATGTGCAGAGGTCCCGGCACTGTTTTCAGCGCAGGGACCTAGCTCCGCCCCCTACAGCTCGTACTGCGCCGCGCCGAGGGCCAGAGGATCAGCAGGGAGCCGGAGAATCTGGAAGTTTTTTTTTAGGCGTACTTTGTGGCACGTAAAATGGGCGTCCAAGTCGGGGTTGCGCCGTTCTAGGCGCGACTCGAAACTTGGGCCCATTGTACTCCTGTGAAGCGCCTTAGGATGTTTTACTATGTTAAAGGCGCTATATAAATACAGGTTGTTGTTTTGTTATTTCACGGTCTTCCTTTTTAGCATAAGTCAAAGACCATTCAGCCTACTGATGCTAATCCCTCTCGTACCTAGCTCTCCAGCTGCATTCTGAGTGTAATTTTGTCTCTACTGCCCTCCCTAACAGTCTTCAAGAGATCATTTTTAATTATATTTTTAGCGTTTACATCCAGGCAGATATTTTATGAAGTACTTGTACATTATCATTACATGGTGCTTATGAGAGGAGTACATAAATATGTTCAGGTTTCTTGGCTTAGTCACTCTTGTTCTGGAAATAATGTGGATTTAAGGCTTGCGCCAATTAGTTCTTAGTCAGACCTGGGGAGGGGTTGTTGTGTTCTCCTCTCAGTGGATAGATGCTGTGGATGGTGACATTTGGTGAGCTTGTTTAGGGTACTGTTTATACAGTATGTTCTTGAGTTGGCCTTCGTACATTCTGCTGCAGTTGGTGGAGACAAACCTTTGGCACTATACTTTTCCTCATTCCAGCTCAATTAATGGAATGCCTCCTTCCCAAGCCACTATCAGGTTTTCTGTGCTGTCTTTGAGTGTCTCTGCCCCTGCCTCAGCTCATCTGCTGCTGAAACACTCAGCTATTTTTTTGTTCCCTCCAGATGACTCTTCTAATGCTCACCTGGCCAGAACTCCCATCTTCCACTCTCTGTAAATATCAACTCATCGAAAAAAACTGCTGCCCGTATCTTAACTCTCACCAAGCCCCGTTCATCCATCACCCCTGTACTCACTGACCTATATTGGCTTCCAGTCTGCCAATGCCTCAGTTTTCAAATTCTCATCTTTGTGTTCAAATCACTCCATAGCCTTGTCCCCCTAATCTTTATAGCCTCCTCCAGCCCTACAACAAGTTCCCCCTAAGGTGTGCAGCCACATGGCCATGCATCACTCACGAGGTTCTGCACAGGCCGCATTGGAAGAGATACAGCGCGCAGGGGAAAACAATGAGAGGGAACTTTGCCTCCAACCCTCTGAGAATTCTGTATTCCTCCAACTCTTTTGCATCCCCCACTTCCTTCGCCTCAGCAATGACGGCCATAACTTCAGCCATCTAGGCCCTAAGATCCGGAATTACCTCCTTAACCCTCTCCGCCTCCCTACCTCTTTCCTCTTTTAAAACCCACCTATGACCAAGCTTTTAGTCACCTCTTGTAATTTCTTCTTCTCTGGTTTGGTGTCAGTTTTTGTCCGATTATGCTTTTGTGAAGTACTCTGCAACGCTTTCCTGCATTAAGGGCGTGTTATAAATGCAAGTTGTTGGTTTCCCAGCAAAATCCATAGCTGGAATTTTAGAACTTAACTGCCTTCTAGACATTATAGCTTGACGTTCTCTAATCTTTCCTCGTAGCTCATACTGACTTTCCAACTAGCGTTTTTCTTGTATGAATGCTCACTTGCACTAAATTCCTCTGTGCACTTTGTTAAATAGGCTAACACCTATGATTTTTTTTTAAATCGCAGAGATGAATTTAGTATGAGCATGTTGTGTTTAAATGGCAGCAGAAACGGTTGTGTAATACATCACAGTATACTTTTCTTAGCGTCCTCTCCAATGGAATTATTACAATGACCAGATTTGAACATGTACATAGAAACATAGAAAATAGGTGCAGGAGCAGGCCATTCAGCCCTTCTAGCCTGCACCGCCATTCAACGAGTTCATGGCTGAACATGAAACTTCAGTACCCACTTCCTGCTTTCACGCCATACCCCTTGATCCCCCGAGTAGTAAGGACTTCATCTAACTCCCTTTTGAATATATTTAGTGAATTGGCCTCAACTACTTCCTGTGGTAGAGAATTCCACAGGTTCACCACTCTCTGGGTGAAGAAGTTTCTCCTTATCTCGGTCCTAAATGGCTTACCCCTTATCCTTAGACTGTGACCCCTGGTTCTGGACCTCCCCAACATTGGGAACATTCTTCCTGCATCCAACCTGTCCAAACCCGTCAGAATTTTAAACGTTTCTATGAGGTCCCCTCTCACTCTTCTGAACTCCAGTGAATACAAGCCCAGTTGATTCAGTCTTTCTTGATAGGTCAGTCCCACCATCCCGGGAATCAGTCTGGTGAATCTTCGCTGCACTCCCTCAACAGCAAGTATGTCCTTCCTCAAGTTAGGAGACCAAAACTGTACACAATACTCCAGGTGTGGCCTCACCAAGGCCCTGTACAACTGTAGCAACACCTCCCTGCCCCTGTACTCAAATCCCCTCGCTATGAAGGCCAACATGCCATTTGCTTTCTTAACCGCCTGCTGTACCTGCATGCCAACCTTCAATGACTGATGTACCATGACACCCAGGTCTCGTTGCACCTTCCCTTTTCCTAATCTGTCACCATTCAGATAATAGTCTGTCTCTCTGTTTTTACCACCAAAGTGGATAACCTCACATTTATCCACATTATACTTCATCTGCCACGCATTTGCCCACTCACCTAACCTATCCAAGTCACTCTGTAGCCTCATAGCATCCTCCTCGCAGCTCACACTGCCACCCAACTTAGTGTCATCTGCAAATTTGGAGATACTACATTTAATCCCCTCGTCTAAATCATTAATGTACAATGTAAACAGCTGGGGCCCCAGCACAGAACCCTGCGGTACCCCACTAGTCACTGCCTGCCATTCCGAAAAGTACCCATTTACTCCTACTCTTTGCTTCCTGTCTGACAACCAGTTCTCAATCCACGTCAGCACACTACCCCCAATCCCATGTGCTTTAACTTTGCACATTAATCTCCTGTGTGGGACCTTGTCGAAAGCCTTCTGAAAGTCCAAATATACCACATCAACTGGTACTCCTTTGTCCACTTTATTGGAAACATCCTCAAAAAATTCCAGAAGATTTGTCAAGCATGATCTCCCTTTTACAAATCCATGCTGACTTGGACCTATCATGTCACCATTTTCCAAATGCGCTGCTATGACATCCTTAATAATTGATTCCATCATTTTACCCACTACTGAGGTCAGACTGACCGGTCTATAATTCCCTGCTTTCTCTCTCCCTCCTTTTTTAAAAAGTGGGGTTACATTGGCTACCCTCCACTCGATAGGAACTGATCCAGAGTCAATGGAATGTTGGAAAATGACTGTCAATGCATCCGCTATTTCCAAGGCCACCTCCTTAAGTACTCTGGGATGCAGTCCATCAGGCCCTGGGGATTTATCGGCCTTCAATCCCATCAATTTCCCCAACACAATTTCCCGACTAATAAAGATTTCCCTCAGTTCCTCCTCCTTAATAGACCCTCTGACCACTTTTATATCCGGAAGGTTGTTTGTGTCCTCCTTAGTGAATACTGAACCAAAGTACTTGTTCAATTGGTCTGCCATTTCTTTGTTCCCCGTTATGACTTCCCCTGATTCTGACTGCAGGGGACCTACGTTTGTCTTTACTAACCTCTTTCTCTTTACATACCTATAGAAACTTTTGCAATCCGCCTTAATGTTCCCTGCAAGCTTCTTCTCGTACTCCATTTTCCCTACCCTAATCAAACCCTTTGTCCTCCTCTGCTGAGTTCTAAATTTCTCCCAGTCCCCAGGTTCGCTGCTATTTCTGGCCAATTTGTATGCCACTTCCTTGGCTTTAATACTATCCCTGATTTCCCTAGATAGCCACGGTTGAGCCACCTTCCCTTTTTTATTTTTACGCCAGACAGGAATGGACAATTGTTGTAATTCATCCATGCGTTCTCTAAATGTCTGCCATTGCCCATCCACAGTCAACCCCTTAAGTATCATTAGCCAATCTATCTTAGCCAATTCATGCCTCATACCTTCAAAGTTACCCTTCTTTAAGTTCTGGACCATGGTCTCTGAATTAACTGTTTCATTCTCCATCCTAATGCAGAATTCCACCATATTATGGTCACTCTTCCCCAAGGGGCCTCGCACAATGAGATTGCTAATTAATCCTCTCTCATTACACAACACCCAGTCTAAGATGGCCTCCCCCCTAGTTGGTTCCTCGACATATTGGTCTAGAAAACCATCCCTTATGCATTCCAGGAAATCCTCCTCCACCGTATTGCTTCCAGTTTGGCTAGCCCAATCTATGTGCATATTAAAGTCACCCATTATAACTGCTGCACCTTTATTGCATGCACTCCTAATTTCCTGTTTGATGCCCTCCCCAACATCACTACTACTGTTTGGAGGTCTGTACACAACTCCCACTAACGATTTTTGCCCTTTAGTGTTCTGCAGCTCTACCCATATAGATTCCACATCATCCAAGCTAATGTCTTTCCTAACTATTGCATTAATCTCCTCTTTAACCAGCAATGCTACCCCACCTCCTTTTCCTTTTATTCTATCCTTCCTGAATGTTGAATACCCCTGGATGTTGAGTTCCCAGCCCTGATCATCCTGGAGCCACGTCTCCGTAATCCCAATCACATCATATTTGTTAACATCTATTTGCACAATTAATTCATCCACCTTATTGCGGATACTCCTTGCATTAAGACACAAAGCCTTCAGGCTTGCTTTTTTAACACCCTTTGTCCTTTTCGAATTTTGCTGTACAGTGGCCCTTTTTGTTCTTTGCCTTGGGTTTCTCTGCCCTCCACTTTTCCTCATCTCCTTTCTGTCTTTTGCTTTTGCCTCCTTTTTGTCTCCCTCTGTCTCCCTGTATAGGTTCCCATCCCCCTGCAATATTAGTTTAACTCCTCCCCAACAGCACTAGCAAACACTCCCCCTAGGACATTGGTTCCGGACCTGCCCAGGTGCAGACCGTCCGGTTTGTACTGGTCCCACCTCCCCCAGAACCGGTTCCAATGCCCCAAGAATTTGAATCCCTCCCTGCTGCACCACTGCTCAAGCCATGTATTCATCTGCGCTATCCTGCGATTCCTACTCTGACTAGCACGTGGCACTGGTAGCAATCCCGAGATTACTACTTTTGAGGTCCTACTTTTTAATTTAGCTCCTAGCTCCTTAAATTCTTTTTGTAGGACCTCATCCCTTTTTTTACCTATGTCGTTGGTACCAATGTGCACCACGACAACTGGCTGTTCTCCCTCCCATTTCAGAATGTCCTGCACCCGCTCCGAGACATCCTTGACCCTTGCACCAGGGAGGCAACATACCATCCTGGAGTCTCGGTTGTGTCCGCAGAAACGCCTATCTATTCCCCTCACCATCGAATCCCCTATCACTATCGCGCTCCCACTCTTTTTCCTGCCCTCCTTTGCAGCAGAGCCACCTACGGTGCCATGAACTTGGCTGCTGTGGTCTGACCAATTGTGGTCTGACCAATTTATTACAAAGTTTTAGCATAACCTGTGTAAAGTTATACTCTACTGTTTAGGCTATATTTCATAGAATTCCACTGTTGTCAGTAAATTTAACAAGTTTTTGTGTGTTTTTGATACTTATATCATTTGCGTAGCTTAGTGGTTCAAGCACTGATCCTGGCTGGACAGCATGCAACATCTCTTGCCACACACACATTACACCTGTGATAAATACTGTTTCCTGATGTTTGAGTATTTTTTTGATCAAGTTTGTCTTTAGGTGGAGTGAGGTTAGAATCCAGGAGAATACCTGGACCAAGATCTGCAGGTCACTTATTCTGCCCACAAAGCAGTCAGGCTGTAATTACCACAAGTGGCAGTGCTACAGGATCTCCACCGGGGGAGGGTGTAATTGCAGCGTGCCAAGTTTAGGCAATTTACATTATAAATGTAGTTCTAGGAATTTATAATGGAAAAAGTTGACAGTGCGTGCAGACATAAGATTTTTAATATATTGCTAGTCACCTTTTTGTGGGGTTGTACACATGATATCATTTGATCACTCTTATTTTTGTGTTGTTTCTCCTACTTTTTTTCTGTCTCCCTTCTACTGTCGCTCCATGCTTCCCTTAAAAACACTGCATTTGCTTTCAAAATTCAGCTTAAAAAAAAAAATCAAATTAGAATGAGGAAAAAAGCTGTGTACCTCATAGGATCATAGAAATTTACAGCACAGAAGGAGGCCATTCGGCCCATCGTGTCCATGCCGGCCAACAGAGCTACCCAGCCTAATCCCACTTTCCAGCTCTTGGTCCATAGCCTTGTAGATTACACCACTTGAAGTGCATATCCAAGTACTTTTTAAATGCTGTGAAGGTTTCTGCCTCTACCACACTTTTCAGGCAGAGAGTTCCAGACCCCCACCACCCTCTGGATGAAAGAAATTCTCCTCAAATCCCCTCTAAACTTTCTACCAATTACTTTAAATCTATGCCCCCTGGTTATTGACCTCTCTGCTAAGGGAAATAAGTTCTTCCTATCCACTCTATCTAGGCCCCTCATAATTTTATACACCTCAATTGGGTCTACTCTCGGCCTCCTCTGTTCCAAAGAAAACAAACCCAGCCTATTCAATCTTTCTTCAAAGCTAAAATTCTCCAGTCCAGGTAACATCCTTGTAAATTTCCTCTGTACCCTCTCTAGTGCAATCACATCTTTCCCATAATATGGTGACCAGAATTGTACGCAGTACGCTAGCTGTAGCCAAACTAGTGTTTTGTACAGTTCGAGCATAACCCCCCCCCCCAGCCTGCTCTTATATTCTATGCCTCGGCTAATAAAGGCAAGTATCCCGTATGCCGCCTTAACCATCTCATCTACCTGGCCTGCTACTTTCATGGATCTGTGGACATGCACTCCAAAGTCTCTCTGTTCCTCTACCTCAGTGTCCTACCATTTAATGTGTATTCCCTTGATTTATTAGTCCTCCACAAATGCATTACCTCATACTTCTCCGAATTGAATACCATTTGCGACTGTTCTGCCCACCTGACCTGTTGATATTTTCCTGCAGTCTACAAATTTCTTCATTATCAACCACACAGCCAATTTTTGTATCATCTGCAAACAACTTCATCATACCCCCTACATTGAAGTCTAAATCATTGATATATACCACCAAAAGCAAGGGACCTAGTACTGAGCCCTGCGGAACCCCACTAGAAACAGCTTTCCAATCACAAACACCCGTCGACCATTACGCTTTGCTTCCTATCTCTAAGCCAATTTTGGATACAACTTGCCACTTTGCCTTGGATCCCATGGGTTTTTACTTTCGTGACCAGTCTGCCACGTGAGACCTTATCAGAAGCCTTGCTAAAATCAATGTATACTACATCAAACGCACTACCCTCATCGACCCTCCTGGTTACCTCATCAAAAAATTCAATCAAGTTAGTCAGACGTGACCTTCCCTTAACAAATCCATGCTGACTGTCCTTGATTGAGCCATGTCTTTCTAAATGAAGATTTATCCTGTCCCTCAGAATTTTTCCCAATAATTTTCTCACCACTGAGGTTGGGCTGACTGGCCTGTAATTACTCGGTCTATCCCTTTCTCCCTTTTTAAACAACGGTACAACGTTAGCAGTCTTCCGGCACCACACCTGTAGCCAGAGAGGGTTGGAAAATGATGGTCAGAGCCTTTGCTATTTCCTCTCTTGCTTCGCTTAACAGCCTGGGATACATTTTATCCTGGCCTGGGGATTTATCCACTTTCAAAGATGCTAAACCCCTTATTACTTCCTCTCTCACTATGTTTATTTCATCTAATATTTCACACTCCTCCCTGATTGCAATGTCTGCATCGTCCCTCTCTTTTGTGAAAACAGGCACAAGGTATTCATTAAAAACCATACCTACATCATCCACCTCCACAAACAGGTTACCTTTTATGGTCTGCACTAACTTTTCAAGACTCGACTGGAGCAGTGTATCCAGAACACACACTACCTGTGTGTGGTGTTTTCTTAAATGCAGAGGTTGTTTTTAAGACTTGAATAATGCCACACACACAGATCACATGCCGTAGTGTTTGACAGGGCTTACAAAACTAACCGACTGTGGGTATGTGCCATGTTAAGTGTTTGGAGAGGAAGGCCCCTTAAAACCTTCCCAACTCTTGATCGTATGTACTTTATTTGTGAAGTCACCGAGGTCTGGCTTTAATTCGAGCTGTGCTTTGCTGGCTGCCATTCCAATGGTTTAATGCGGTCAGTGCAACGTTGTTTGTTAGAAGATCATAAATAATTTTATTGTTTATTTTGAGGATCACTGTTTCATAGTCGACTGTAAGAGCGTGTGTCCGAGGCTGCAAACTGGTGCACAAGAGTTAATGCATAGAGATGAGAAAAGATTAACTACAGTGTAAAGTACTGAAGCCACACGGTATTGGTTTGGAGATGAGAATTCTTTGGGGGAGGAGGGCTGGACGGGGGGAAGGAAGGAGACACCTATTCAAGTTTTCAATGTTTACAAGATATAGATAAGCTGAACTGTAATAAATTGTTTGCTATAGTCACAGACTCTGTAACCAGAGGACATGGGCTGAAGAGCTAGGTGGAAGGCGAACAAGATAGTTTAGATTTAACTATTTCACACACACGGTGAACAGACTGCCCAGGGAAACCGTGGAAGCGACGGTGTCGACAAATTCAACGGGGAGCTGGATAACTTACTGGCAAAAGAAAATGATTGCGATATAAATTAATAAAGTTAATGAATTAAGATTAAATAAAAAAGAGTTTGAGTCGGATATTTTTAAATTTGAGATGGACTGCAGTTGTTTTTCTTGTCCTGTACTTAATGTTGAAATTTATTCTGATATAGTTCTGATGTGCAAATCTGCAAAATAAAAACGCCCGTCTGTTTGGTGATTGAGTTTTTTTCGATTAGTTGTGGCAAACTTTGGTTCAGTCACCTTCTGTGCATATCAATGGTTGGAGGCTTAGAATAGAAGCTTCCAAATAATAAGGGAGGTTTGAATTGTATTTATCTGATTTTGTAAAATCTACTGATTAGTACTATATTGAAATCCAGATTTATTTCACTGACTGTTCCAGGGAATAATGAAACCTCTAAGTATTAAATATAGAGAATAATATCAAGGCAGTAATCTTAGTCAGGTAATGCAGTAATCTACACACCACTTGAGCTTTACCCACATTGGGGATTTTCTTTTCACTCTTTGGGTGAGGGGCCATTGTTTTAGTAATTTAGTTCTGACCTACATCCTAAGCTTGGCAAGATTTTGATGCTTTGTTGCATACTTGTACAGTAATAAAGTCTGTGATCCCCTTGAATAACGTCCATTGACTGATGATTGAAGTTGAGCCATGTTTCATAGTGGCCTGACTTCTATTTGCACTGCTTGGCACTGTCTGGCTCCACAGCAATCATCATCATCATCATAGGCAGTCCCTCGAATTGAGGATGACTTGCTTCCACGTCAAAAAGTTCACGGGTGTTTCAATGATGGACCTAAAATTCCAGATCCGAACTAAATCTTGAAGGCTGGAAGATGCCTGTGCTTGGATTTTTTTAACGTGTGGTGACCGTTGCACACCAGCCACCACACGGGCTTGACAGAGCTAGGTCTTGGTCCAGTAGCAAGGATTAACCAGGACGACTGGAGACCAGCTCTGCTGCACGGACCTAGTGCCCACACATATCGCGGTGTGGGCTGGCCCGAGCTGCCCCTGGGCCCCGAACTCTCTCTCCTCACCTGGGCCCCGATCACGTCCCTCTACAATCTCTCGCCGCTCCTTCGCCCTGACCTTGCCGCTCCTGCAGTACATGTCCACGCTCCAATCACTGGCCTGGACCTTGGTGACGTCCCTTTTCACTGCCGTTGCTCTCCTGCTCCAGCACGTGCTGCTCCCCGGAGTGGTATGCTGCCACGCTGCTCCTTCCACTCCCCGGCCTGCTCCGATGGTGCTCACAGGCCGGGGGCCGTGCAGACTGCTGGGCTATGCTGCCACGCTGCTCCTTCCACTCCCCGGCCTGCTCCGATGGTGCTCGCAGGCCGGGGGCCGCTCAGACTGCTGGGCTAGGCTGCCACGCTGCTCCTTCCACTCCCCGGCCTGCTCCGATGGTGCTCACAGGCCGGGGGCCGCTCAGACTGCTGGGCTAGGCTGCCACGCTGCTCCGCCCGCTCCCCGGCCTGCTCCGATGGTGCTCACAGGCCGGGGGCCGCTCAGACTGCTGGGCTAGGCTGCCACGCTGCTCCGCCCACTCCCCGGCCTGCTCTGATGGTGCTCGCTCAGACCCACAGCAATGAATACTGACTGTAAAACATTTTCTTGAAAAGGAACACAAGTGTCTGCCTTCAAGGTATATTTTTATTTTTTTTTAAGTAAAAGGAGTAAATCAGCTATTCTCACTGGGCCCTTTTTACTGTAATGTGGGTGCTGGCATGAGTTTTTCTATTGAAACGGCACATCCTGATCTCCATGCCTTGTGATGGACAGCGGAAATCAGTTCCTCAAAGATAGTCTTTTTTACAAGTTTAATCAGCAACTGCCATCATCTACTTTTATTGTCGCCAATCCTGCCCCTTGTTTATCAGTATTATTCTTAAGCCAATATACTTTAATGTTTAACAATATGCTTCTTGTATTTTTAATTCATCATTTCAGATTTCTTGCATTACTACTGATCGACCTGTAACCACCAGTACTGCACCGTAATCCTAGTACAGATTGAAGCTCCCTTATCCGGAACCACCCCTCATCCAGAACTATTCCTGGCCACCAGGTGGCGCATGCGCAGAACTTCGACATGAACAAATTGAAGTCCTTCCTTGCTGCCAATTGCCGCATTCGCTGGCCTGACCCCATGATCCACCGCCCCCCCCCCCCCATGATCTCTCTGCCCACTCCCAGCTCCAAGCCAGCCAGTCCTGATATCCCCTTGCTCAGTACCTGTACCATCCAATTTAACATGACCACCCCTCGTCCAGAAAAATCCCTTATCTCCAGAACAGGCCAGGTCCCAAGGTTTCCGGATAAGGGAGGTTCAACCTGTAACAGCATTGCTCCTTTTTAACTTTGCACAACTGGTGCCCTGTATGTTGCTACATCATCTCTCCAGAAGTTACACCTAGTGTTGGCTGCCTGCTGGGAAACCTGGTGACTGTTGCATAATTTTCTGGAAGTGATGGTCTTGAAGCAAATGTTGCTATTCAGTACTATAAATAAATAGGCTTGTACTGGCAGTGATATCATCAGACTGGTTGGTGCTCACATTATTTAAAGAAAGACTTGTATTTATATAGCACCTTTCACGACCACCAGACGTTCCAAAGTGTGTTACAACCAATGAAGATCTCTTTCAAGCGTAGTCACTATTGTAGGAAATGTCGCAGCCAATTTTCGCACAGCAAGCTCCCAAAAACATCAATGTGATAATGACCAGATAATCTGTTTTTGTTATGATGATTGAGGGATAAATATTGGCCAGGACACTGGGGAGAACTGCTCTTCTTTGAAATAGTGGCATGGGATCTTTTACGTCCAGCTGAGAGAGCAGATGGCGCCTGGGTTAAGCGTCTCATTTGAAAGAATACATTATCTTGATAAAATGCCTTGATTGTTCTGAAAATAAAGATGAAATCTCATTGCTGGAAGTCGGTACTTTTTAGTAACTTGACCGGTTCGATCCATGACCCGTGGGGTCAATGGTGCAAAGTTGTCCATTTTACAATAATTAACAGTTCCATTTTAAAGGCATAAGGATAGCTGGTGGAAAGTGGAAATGTCACACTGATGTTGTAAGAGGGCGCTTTGTTGAGTTTGGGACTAAGTAACAGGATTTTCAAAAAACTCTACCTGTTTTGAGAATGCTTGATGCAAACAGTGGAAAGCAAAGCAAGTAGAAAAGTGTTTAATGTCTCTATCTCTCATCTAATGAGAACAATAAAATAAGAAGTGGTTTTTAGTGCTCACCCTTCCCCTGGTAAGCACAACTGAATGTTTCATTGCTTTTACTTTATTGTGTCAGTTCTTAATACAGGGCGATCGGTAGGTTTAAAGTGAAGGACAGACTGGGTTTGGAGCAGGAAGCAATCAGTGTGTTTATACACCCACTTGTATTTATATAGCACCATTTACCCCAAACTTCTGCTCCATAGGAGACAGCAGATACCAAGTAGTTGTGGAAGAGTTAAGAGGCATAATCCAAAGATTTTAGTCAGAAGTCGAAATAGCAAGACTGAGTTGAATCCCAGAGAAAAGGGCCGAGGTGGCCGAAAACACACACATTGAAAGTGGGACAGGATAGTCCCTATTGGCTCCTTTGTATAATATTCTGCACTTCATTAATCGATTTTCTCCAGAGCTACTTTACCCCAGTGCAGCTTCTAAATGCATTTTATAAAGTTCTGACGCTTTCAGTGGTGCATTGTTAATTTCTCAGGACACTCTCATTTTGTTAGTGATAGACTATCAGGAGGTTATTCATATTTTACCCCTCCATAAAGCAGAGGGACCGAGCTTCCTCTTGCTCCTCTCTATTTTATAGATCCTATAAGGCTCTGTTCCTCTGAGCTTTTCTCTCATTACTTTTAGGCTCCAAATAAGTCATCCTATGCACATTCCCTTCTCTCTACATCCTCACTGTGTTAAAACCTGGATTCAGCGTCCTATCACTTCACCATATCTCTTAGAACTGCAGAATTCCTTACCTCCCCGAGCCTTCTCTTACCCATACAATCTACAGTCCATTAAAAACCAAGTTTGCCATCACCTAACCACTACTTGTTGACTTTCCCATGTTTTTTTCTCCTACCCGCTTCAACTTTAGTGTCCTGCACTGTGGGTCTTGGCTCTTATTGTATTCTGCAAACCACCAGAATGTGCACTCTGCAGTTGGGAGCAGTTAACATTGGAGACTTGCTGTGCAGGAACTCATGACTACAATCCACATCCTGCCACTGCTGGCCAGTACCAACGAACAGCACTGTCTGCTCATGGAAGTAGCATCAAACTAAATGCCTCCCACAACATGTTTGTGCAGAGGGCTAGCTGATGGCCATCACCCGTAACCTATCACTGCAATGTCCGAAATGGGAGAGGCGTACGACACCAGCGAGCAAAATGTGCATTCACCATGTGGATGCTTATGAGCATGAGCTTGCATCCTGCTACCCTGTGGTGTGTGTATGTGTGTGCCATGAGACGCCCCCGCAGTTCCTTTTGAAAGCACTTGCTGTACTCTTGCTAATATAGTCTTTCTTTGTTTCTGCTCCAATTGGAGTGTACTTGATTAAAGAGAGTCCTTTTTATTAGCTTTTTTTTTGAAAGCTTTCAGCAGAATTCTCAATTACGGTCCAATGAGAGAAAATGCCCTAATTAAGGAAAAAAGAAAACAAGTATGTGTATGCTGTGATTGAGTGCAGTTTTGGTGCAGTAACTTTGGCACAGAAAATGGGCGAACAGGAAGCAATTGCGAGTGGAGCTGGAGGAGTTGACCAGATGCCAAAAACATGAATTGAAAAGAATACCATTTTTAACTGGGGTTTGAAAACGTAGCCATGTTATTGTGTTTGTTATCCATGGCAGGACTGCAGATTGGTGCAAACTGTTCATTTTTACTTGGTCGCTCATTTCATAGAATCATAGAAATTTACAGCACGGAAGGAGGCCATTTCGACCCATTGTGTCCGCGCCGACCGACCAAGAGCTATCCAGCCTAATCCAGCTCCAGGTCCGTAGCCCTGTAGGTTGCGGCACTTTAAGTGCACATCCAAGTATTTTTAAAATGTGGTGAGGGTTTCTGCCTCTACCACCCTTTCAGGCAGTGAGTTCCAGACCCCCCACAACCCTCTGGGTGAAGACAATTTCCCCTCATATTTCCTCTAAACCTCCCCCCAATTAATTTAAATCTATGTCCCCTAGTTGTTGACCCCTCTGCCAAGGGACACATGTCTTTCCTATCCACTCTATCCAGGCCACTCATCATTTATACACCTCAATCAGGTTTGCCCTCGGCCTCGTCTGTTCCAAAGAAAACACCCAGCGTCTCCAATCTTTCTTCATAGCTAAAATTCTCCAGTCCAGGCTGTAAATCTCCTCTGCACCCTTTCCAGTGCAATCACATCTTTCCTGTAAAGTGGTGACCAGAACTGCACACAGTACTCCAGCTGCGGCCTAACCAATGTTTTATACAGTTCAAGCCTAACGTCCTTGCTCTTGTATTCCATGCCTCTACTAATAAAGGCAAGTATTCGATAAGGCCATCTACCTGCCTGCTACCTTGAGGGGTCTGTGGACCTGCATTCCAAGGTCCCTTTGATCCTCTATACTTGAGTGTCGTACCATTTAATGTTTATTCCCTTGCCTCGTTAGACTTCCCCAAATGCATTACTCACACTTATCCGGATTGAATTCCATTTGCCACTGTTCTGCCCACCTGACCAGTTGATTGATATCTTCCTGCAGTCTACAGCTTTCTATTTCATTATCAACGACACAGCTGATTTTAGTATCGTTTGCAAACTTCTTAATCATACCCCCAACATTCAAGTCAAAGTCATTGATATATAACCACAAAAAGCAAGGGACCCAGCACTGAGCCCTGTGGAACCCCACTGGATACAGCCTTCCAGTCACAAAAACACCAAGCAACCATTATCCTTTGCTTCCTGCCTTTGAGTCAATTTTGGATCCAACTTGCCACTTTGCCCTGAATTCCATGGGCTTTTACTTTCATAACTAGTCTGCCATGAGGGACCTCATCAAAAGCTTTGCTAAAATCCATATACACTACATCATGCACACTGTCCTCATCGATCCTCCTGGTTACCTCCTCGGAAAATTCAATCAAGTTAGTCAGACACAACCTTCCCTTAACATCATCATCATAGGCAGTCCCTCGAAATCGAGGAAGGCTTACTTCCACCCTAAAAGTGAGTTCTCAGGTGACTGTACAGTCCAATACGGAAATTACAGTCTCTGTCCTACCTGTTAGTGGTTGAAGGAAAGGGTGAGTGGGGATGATGTTCCTCCATTTTGGGTGGTCTTGGTCCAGGGACTCTCAGGTGTCGGTGGGGATGTTGCACTTTATCATGGAGGCTTTGAAGATGTCCTTGAAACATTTCCTCTACCCACCTGGGGCTCGCTTGCTGTGTAGGAGTTCCGAGTGGATCGTTTGCTTAGGGAGTCTCGTGTCGGACATGTGGAAAATGGAGCTGGTCAAATGTGGTCAGTGCTTCGATGCTGGAGATGTTGGCATGAGTGAGAACACTGACGCTGGTGAGTCTATCCACGCAGTGGGTTTGCAGGATCTTGTGGAGGCAGCGCTGGTGGTACTTCTCCAGCGCTTTGAGGTGTCTGCTGTATATAGTTCACTTCGCTGAGCTAGAAAGGAGGGCGGGTATCACTATTGCCCTGTAGACCATAAACTTGGTGCCAGATTTGAGGTCCTGGTCGTCAAACACACTCCATCAGGCGACTGAAGCCTGCACTGGCACATTGAAGGCGGTGTTGGACCTAGTCATTGATGTCTGCCCTTGCTGATAGGCTCCTGAGCTATGGAAAATGGTTCACGTTGTACAAGACCGTGCCGTGCATTTTCATGACCGGTGGTCAGTGCTGTGTGGCGAGGGCAGGTTGGTAGAGGACCTTTGTCTTACGGATGTTTAGTGTAAGGCCCATGCTTTCGCACGTCTCGGTGAAGATGTTGACACGAGTTCGCAGACGCAAGCATCGTCTGTGTACTGTAGTTCGATGACAGAGGATGGGACAACCTTGGATCTGGCCTGGAGACGACTTCCCATTGGTACTATAATTTAGTTCCACTCCAGCGGGGAGCTTATTGAGAGTGAGATGGATCGCAGCAAGTAAGATCGAGAAGCGCGTTGGCGTGATGAAACAGCCCCTGCTTGACCCTGGTCCGGACGTGGGTTGGGTCTGTGGTGGATGCATTGGTCAGGATCATGGCTTGCATGTCTTTGTGGAGCAGATGGAGGATGGTGACAAACTTTTGGGGGCAGCCGAAACGGAGGAGGGCATTCCATAGTCTCTCGCGGTTGACGGTGTCAGGTTTTTATGAAGTCAAAGAAGGCCATGTACAAGGGTTGCTGCTGTTCCCTGCACCTCTCCTGTAGTTGTCACGCGGTGAAGATCATGTCCATTGTACCCCTTAGTGGACGAAATCCGCATTGAGAGGAGAGACTATTAAGGAGGATTCTTGCGATGACTTTCCCAATGGCTGACAGCAGGGAGATTCTTGTGTAGTTGCCGCAGTCGGACTTGACCCCTTTTTTAAAGATGGTCACGATTACGGCATCTCTGAGATCTCCTGGCATGCTCTCCTCCCTCCAGATAAGAGAGATGAGGTCATGCATTCGTGCCAGTAGTGCTTCACCGCCATACATTAGTGCCTCAGCGGGGATTCCATCTGCTCCTGGTGCCTTGTTCTTGAGCTGACCTTCCATCTGGATCTTCGCTTTTCGCTCCCCACTGGACGTGGCTGACTCAGCTGCTCCACCTGATCCCCGACGGCGGTGAGCCTCCGACCACAGGTTTGGGCCCTACCTTGTATCTTCGCCTTCACGCACGGGCCTTTGTCCCTCCGGCAATGTTCTAACTTCCCCCCGGCAACTGCGGAGCCTCTGCGAGCACGTGGTGCGCACAATAGCTGTGGCCACTGCCTCTCTAACCTCTCCTCCTTCCATGAAGTGGATCTCTGGCCATCCCAATGCCTGCCCTCAGCCAGGAGCTAATACCTGGGAGAAAGAAGCATTACCTCTAATCTCTCACCCCCACTTTCCACGCCTCGGATCTCTCACCGTCTCACCGAAGGGCGCTGCTCAGCACCGAGCTTACACCCTCGCATTCCGCTGTCGGCAACTAGGCTTATAAAACAGTGCCTGGTCTCCAGTCGTCTTGGACCCTCTTGCCACTGGACCAAGACCTTGCTCTGCTAAGCCCATGTGGCGGCTGGTGTGCAACGGCCACCCCACGTTAAAAGAACTCTCGCACAGGCATCTTTCACCTCTTCAAAATTAAGTTTGGGACCTGGAACGTCAGGACCCTCACGGACAACCCCAACAGTGACGGACTGGACGCTGCACCGCCATCGTTGCCCGGGAACTCGGACGCTTCGATGTCGACATTGCTGCCTTAAGCGAGACCCGGTGGGCAAGGGAAGGCCAGCTCAAAGGACAAGTTGGAGGTTACACCTTCTGGAAAGGCAAACCGGAGGAAGAACGCCACCTCCATGGAGTTGGCATCACCATCAAGAACGAGCTGGTCGGCCGCCTCAGACATCCCTATGGGGTTAGCGAGCATCTCCTGACTCTCCGGTTCACCCTATCCCGGAACCAGTGCACCCCAACACTCGACGTAACATTTGAGGCCAAAGAGGAATTCTACTCCAGCCTCAAACAATCACTGTCCCGAGTCCCTACGGATGACAAACTGATCCTTCTCGGCGACTTCAGCGCCAGAGTTGGTAAGGACACAGACCTCTGGGGAGGCATGATCGGCAGAGACGGGGTAGTTAAAACTAACTCCAACGGTACCTTGCTCCAGACAAAATGCCTAGAACACGACCTTGTCATCACCAACACCTTGTTCCACCAGAGGAACAAGTACAAGGTGTATCGTGGCAGCACCCTCGATCCAAGCATTGGCACCGACTTGACTACGTATTTGGACTTTCAAAAGGCTTTTGACAAGGTCCCACATGAGATTAGTGTGCAAAATGAAAGCACGTCGTATTGGAGGTCATGTATTGACGTGGATAGAGAATTGGTTGGCAGACAGGAAGCAGAGAGTAGGAATAAACGGGTCCTTTTCAGAATGGCAGGCAGTGACTAATGGGGTACCGCAAGGTTCAGTGCTGGGACCCCAGCTATTTACAATATACATTAATGATTTAGATGAATTGAATGTAATATTTCCAAGTTTGCAGATGGCACTAAGCTGGGTGGCAGTGTGAGCTGTGAGGAGGATGCTAAGAGGCTGCAGGGTGACTTGAACAGGTTAGGTGAGTGGGCAAATGCATGGCAGATGCAGTATAATGTAGATAAATGTGAGGTTATCCACTTTGGTGGCAAAAACAGGAAGGCAGAATATTATCTGAATGGTGACAGATTAAGAAAAGGGGAGGTGCAACAAGACCTGGGTGTCATGGTACATCAGTCATTGAAGGTTGGCATGCAGGTACAGCAGGCGGTGAAGAAGGCAAATGGCATGTTGGCCTTCATAGCGAGAGGATTTGAGTATCGGAGCAGGGAGGTCTTACTGCAGTTGTACAGGGACTTGAATATTGTGCACAGTTTTGGTCTCCTAATTTGAAGAAGAACATTCCTGCTATTGAGGAAGTGTAGCGAAGATTCACCAGACTGATTCCCGGGATGGTAGGACTGACATATGAAGAAAGACTGGATCGACCAGGCTTATATTCATTGGAATTTAGAAGAATGAGTGGGGATCTCATAGAAACATATAAAATTCTGACGGGATTGGACAGGTTAGATGCAGGAAGAATGTTCCCGATGTTGGGGAAGTCCAGAACCAGGGGTCACAGTCCAAGGATGAGGGATAAGCCATTTAGGACCGAGATGAGGAGAAACTTCTTCACTCAGAGAATTGTAAACCTGTGGAATTCTCGACCACAAAGTTGTTGAGGCCAGTTCGTTAGATATATTCAAAAGGGAGTTCGATGTGGCCCTTATGGCTAAAGGGATCAAGGGGTATGGAGAGAAAGCAGGAATGGGGTACTGAGGTGAATGATCAGCCATGATCTTATTGAATGGTGGTGCAGGCTCGAAGGGCCAAATTGCCTCCTACTGTACCTATTTTTCTATGTTTCTACATCATCGTCTGAGCGAGGGACTGCAAGGACGTGCGCATCACCTGCGCCATGACCGGACCCGACGACTGCTGGACGGACCACAGCCAAATCCGTTCCGTCATCAACATCAATATAGCCCCAAAGTGGCTACGGCAGCAGAAGCAGTGCCATAGATAAATCAGCGCAGGGTACTCAAAGACCCAGTTAAGAGACTGCCAACCTGGCGACCCTTGATGACCCCAAGATGCGGAGTGCCCACAGCGCTTGTTCTGCTCTCCAGGCCACCATAACCAGTGCCTGCGAAGAGACGCTCGGTCACTCAAGCAGGAAACGCCAGGACTGGTTTGATGAGAATGACCAGGAGATCCAAGAGCTAATAAACCGCAAGCACAGGGCACTTCTGAACTTAAAGCAGCAACCCAATTCGGGAGTAGCAAAGCAGCTATACAGACAGCTGAAGTGCAAGGTCCAACAAAAAACACGCAACCTAAAGAATAGATGGTGGATGGAGAAAGCACATGAGATTCAGCAGCTGGCCAATAGCTATGACGTGTGAGGATTCTTCACCGCAGTTAAGTCCACCTACAGCCCAAGGCCCCACCCCACTGCTGGCCGAGAACGGGGAGATACTCATTAAGGAGACCGAGGCAGTCGGGGCCCGCTGGAAGGAGCACTTTGAAGATCTCCTTATTTAAGACTCTGCCTTCGACACGAGTGTCCTCGACTCCATCCCGCAGCATGCTATCCGCCACCATCAGCAAAACCCCAGCCCTGCACGAGGAGCTTGTTGGGAATGAGAGCATTGCAGCAAGTAAGATCGAGAAGAGCGTTGGTACGATGGCGCAGCCCTGCTTGACCCCGGTCTGGATATGGATTGGCTCTGTGGTGGATCCATTGGTCAGGATCACGGCTTGCATGTCGTCGTGGAGCAGGCGGAGGATGGTGACAAACCTTTGGGGGCAGCCGAAACAGAGGAGGACGCTCCATAGTCCCTCATGGTTGACAGTGTCAAAGGCCTTTGTGAGGTCAAAGGCGGCCATGTACACAGGTTCGTGCTGTTCTCTGCATTTCTCTTATAGTTGTCGCGCAGTGAAGATCGTGTCCATTGTACCCCTGAGTGGACAGAATCCACATTGCGACTCTCGGAGGAGCTCTTCAGCCACAAGGAGGAGACGATCGAGGAGGATTCTTGAGATGACTTTCTCAGTAGCCGACAGCAGGGAGATTCCTCTAGTTATCGCAATCGGACTTATCTCCTTTTTTGAAGATGAATACGATTACGGCATCTCTGGGATCTCCTGGCATGCTCTCCTCCTGCCAGATAAGAGCTGAGGTCATGCATTCGTGCCAATAGTGCTTCACCACCATACTTTAGTGCATCGGCAGGGATTCCATCTGCTCCTGTTGCCTTGTTATTCTTGAGCTGACAGATGGCCTTTTCTACCTCGTGAATTTCATCTGGGCTTGGGAATTTATACACTTTCAAAGCTGCTAAGCCCCTTAATACTTCCTCTCTCACTATTTATCTTGTCTAATTTTTCACACTCCTTGTCCCTTATTGCGAAGTTTGCATCACCCCTCTCTTTTGTGAAAGCAAATGCAAAAAGCTGTTTTCTGCAGTGTTTGATGGTCTCGCTAAAGTAAACCACATTTTGTTTAGAAGGTAGTTTTCTTTTCCCCACCTTGGTGGTGGGGGTGTTGTCTTTGGCTTTGGTGGTCCTTGGTTAGGCGGGGGGGGAGAGGGAAAAAGATCCAATCATGGGTCCTGCTCCTGACTACCACTATCTAGTGAGCCCTGCTAGAAAATGGATGTGTAAAAGGCCAGGCTTGGCTCTAATGCTGCCATTAGTCACTATTTCAGCACACATGAAAACTAGCCACTTGGTAAGACACCTAGGCCCCAAGTTTCGGGCCGCACCTAGAACGGCACAGCCCCGACCTGGGCGCCCGTTTTTCACGCCACAAAGTGCGCCTAAAGAATACTTAGCTATTCTCCGGCTCCCTGCAGGTCCTCTGGAGCTGGGCGCGGCGCAGCACGAGCTGTGGGGGGGCGCACATGTGCAGTAGCTCCAGGCACCTGAAACTGTGTGGGAGGGGCCCGAAGCACACAGCCCCTAGCCCCGCACCTCCCACGCCCAGCTCCTGCTTCCTCCTGACCCGATTCGACTTCCGCTTCCCCTCCGCCCCCGGACCGGACCAGACCCAACTCGTGCTCCCCGCCCCCGGACCCGACCCGACCCGACCCGACCCGACTCGCGCTCAGACACGCCCCCCCCCTGCCCCCGGACCCGACCCAACTTGCACTCCCCGACCTGCCCCCGGACCTGACCCAACACCCGACCCGACCCCCCCCGCCCCCGGACCCAACCCGGCCCCGTCCCCCACCCCCGGACCGGACCCGACCCCGGCCCGCCCCTGGACCGGACCCGACTCGCATCCCCGACCCGCCCCTGGACTCGACCCGACCCCCGGCCACCTACCTGTAAATCCGGTGCTGGGGGCGGGCCCCGCCCGAAATCTTGGGCCTGGCCCGTTCAGCCTCATCTCCTTTCTCCCTTCTCCCTCCTCCCGTTTCTCCCTCCTCCCTTCTCTCCCTCCCCTCCCTTCCTTCTCTTGCTGTCAGAAACACAGACAGAGAGATAGAGACACACTGGGGGGGGGGGCGTCCCAGCACGCTGTTGGAGGGCTCCCGGTGCTGCAGTCGGTAAGTAGAAAATGTTTTGTTTTATTGATTTTTTTTTTAAATTAATTTTTTGGATTGATTTATTGATGTATTTATCATTTATTATTGATGGCTCTTTATTTGTAAAACTGAAGTGTTTAATGTTTGTAAACTTCCCTTTTAAACCCCTCCCTTCCCCCCCATTCCCTACGCCTGATTTGTAACCTACGCCTGATTTTCTAAGTGTAGGCAAGGTTTTTCTGAGCGTACAAAAATCTACACTTACTCCATTCTAAGTTAATTTGGAGTAAGTTTTCACTGCCTAAACTTTCAAAATGGGCGTAAGTGGCCGGACACGCCCCCTTTGGAAAAAAAAAATCTGTTCCAAACTGAAACTGTTCTAATTGACTAGAACTGGAGCAAACTAAATGCCGAGAATTGTAATTTCTAAGATACACCATTCTAAACCGTTGCTCCAAAAAAACAGGAGCAAGTCAGGCCGAAACTTGGCCCCCTAGGAACAATGGGCCCAAGTTTCAGCCTCAGTTGCTCCTGATTTTTTGGAGCAACTGGTGTAGAATGGAGTATCTTAGAAATTCAAATTCTCAGCATTTAGTTTGCTCCAGTTCTAGTCAGTTAGAACAGTTTCACTTTGGAACAGAATTCTTTTTTCAAAAGGGGGCGTGTCCGGCCACTTACGCCTGTTTTCAAAGTTTCGGCAGTGAAAACTTACTCTAAACTAACTTAGAATGGAGTAAGTGAAGATTTTTGTACGCTCGAAAAAACCTTGTCTACACTTTAGAAAATCAGGCGTAGGTTACAAATCGAGCGTAGGGAATGGGGGGGGGGGGGTTTAAAGGGAAGTTTACAAACATTAAACACTTCAGTTTTACAAATAAAGAGCCATCATCAATAATAAATGATAAAAACATCAATAAATCAACCAATAAATCAATCAAAAAAAATTAATAAATAATTTTTTTTTAAATCAATAAATAAAACATTTTCTACTTACCGACTGCAGCACCAGGAGCCCTCCAACAGCGTGCTGGGATGCCCCCCCCCACTCCAGTGTGTCTCTGTCAGCGTCTCTATCTGTCTGTCTGTGTGTGTCTCTCACTCTTTGTCAGTGTCTGTGTTTCTGACAGCGAGGGAGAGAAAGGAAAAGGGGGGGGAGAAAGGAAAAGGTGGGTGGGGGGAAGGAAAAGGGAGGGGGAGGGAAGCTGAATGGGCAGGGCCCAAGACTTCGGGCAGGGCCCGTCCCCAGCACCACATTTACAGGTAGGTGTCGTTGGGTCGGGTCGGGAGCGCGGGTCGAGGGGGGGATGGTGGGAGGGAGGTGAGGTGAGGTCGGTTCGGTTCGGGTCGAGGGGAGGAGGTGTGGAGGAGGGAGAGGGAGGTCAGGTCAGGGGGGGGGGGGGGTGGGGGGAGCGCGTGTCGGGTCCAGTCCGGGGGGGAGGGAGCGGGAGTCGGGTCGGGAGGAAGCAGGAGGTGGGCGTGGGAGGCAGCCTTATGCACGCAGCCCCAGTGAGACCATTCGGCCAGGGCTAGGGGCTGCGTGCTTCGGGCCCCTCCCACACAGTTTTGGGCGCCTGGAGCTACTGCACATGCGCGCCCACTGTAGCGCGCACGTGCAGAGGTCCCGGCACTGTTTTCAGCACACCGAGCTGCAAACGACCTGCAGGGAGCCGGAGAATCTAAGTTTTTTTTTAGGCACACTTTGTGGCGCGAAAAACGGGCGTCCAGGTCGGGGCTGCGCCGTTCTAGGTGCGGCCCGAAACTTGGGCCCATTACCTCAGCATATTCAGATGAGGGGAGGAAATCAGGGAGCTTCTTGGCTTTATCTGTTTTCATCTGAAACAACAGGTTTGTAATCTGGTCCCAGGCCTTTTGCCAATCCCACTCGGGAACCAGTTTCCAAATGATGCTTAAAAATCCAACGGGCATAGCAGTAAAAGGTCACACACCATTCAAAGGAAGTGAAGTGCTGCAGCAATAATAGAAGCCAATTATAACATCCCTTCAGCAAAATCTGCTCCTCACTGCCACACTCGTCTGCCTTTACTCACAACATTGAACAGATCACATTTTTATTGTCGTGAATTATTGCAAGTTAATTTGTTTCCCTGTTGAGAAATTTTGATAAATGATCATACTTATGACTTGCACATTTTGAGTTGAACAGATGAGGCACATCCATCAAGATATGGGAAAAGTCAACTAAAGTGCTTCATGAGATACTTGATTATTGATGTAGTTTCACCATAATAAACTTTTAATTCTGGTATGAAGGATCAGGAGAATAAAAATTGAGTACTCTTTTTTCAAACCTTGAAACCTCTCATTCCCAACTCCATAATCTACTACTTAAGGTGGTTAGAAAACAAGTATCCAGGGTACCTGAACAAAACCAATCCTGATGATACATTTTTCCTCCCTTGTTCTTAAGATGCTGGTGATCCTGGTTACCCAGAGAAGGTGTGTTGGGCCTTCTCTTTGAACCACTGCGGTTCTTGAACCCAGCTTCATAAAGAATGGGATAAAAATAAACGTGTGTGGGAGTTGAGGCCAAGATCAGATCGGCCATGATCTTATTGAATGGCAGAGCAGGCTACTCCTGCTCCTATTGTGTTCTTGTGCACGCTGACTGTAGGTGGGTGTTACAAATTCAGGTCTGCTGTAAATACCTTCATGAGTTAAGTGTTGCTCCTGTAAGAAATCTGAATGCCTTTCTTTTATGGGAGTTGACTACGAACATATGAAAAAGGACACAAATAGACCAGCTAGTCCATTGAGCCTGTGCTGTCTCGGCATGTAACATGGCTGACGTCCAGTGCAGTACTGAGGGAGCGCTGCACTGTTGGAGGTGCCATTTTTCAGAAGAGACATTAAATTGAGACACCATCTGCCCTTTCAGGTGGATGTAAAAGATCCCACGACACCATTTCGGAGAAGAGCAGGGACATTCTCCCTGGTGTCCTGACCAATACTTATGAGGTGAAATCGTGGTCTTGAAAAATGTGCTCAATTCAGCTTCTCCACTAGGGGGTGAAATTGTGTATCTCCAAAAGACAGCGAGGGAAATCCATATCAAAGGGATATTCAAAATGCTAGTCTGATCAGTTCCAATTGAAATGTACTGGACCCACTGTTAAATTAATATAAAGAGAAATCAATAGCTGTGCCATTTGATTAACACTTCGCTAATATTCGGATGAGATGTGAAAGTTGTCTGCCCCCTCAGGTGGCCTTAAAAGTTCCCATGACATTATTGAAGAATAGCAGAGGAGTTCCCCACGAGTCCCAGCCAATATTTATTCCACAACCAACACTTAAAAGAGACGATCTGGTAATTTATCTCATTGCTGTTTGTGGGAACTTGCTGTGCACAAATTGGCAGCTGCATTCCCTACATTACAACAGTGACTACACTTCAAAAGTACTTAATTTGCTGTAAAGCACATTGGGATTTCCTGAGTTTGTGAAAGGCGCTGTAGAAATGCAAGTCCTATCTTTTCTTTCTTTACACACCTCACCATTACCCCTACCCCTCCTCCCACCCCTCACCACATAAGAACATAAGAAATAGGAGCAGGAGTAGGCCATACGGCCCCTCGAGCCTGCTCCACCAATTTAATACGATCATGGCTGATCCGATCATGGACTCGGCTCCACTTCCCTGCCCGCTTGCTGTACCTGCATACTAGCCTTTTGTGTTTCGTGCACCAGGACTCGAGGTCCTGCTGTACTGCAGCACTTTGAAATTTTTCTCCATTTAAATAATAACTTGTTCTTTGATTTTTTTTTCTGCCAAAGTGCATAACCTCACATTATACTCCATCTACCAAATTTTTGTCCACTCCCTTAGCCTGTCTATGTCCTTTTTCAGGTTTTTTGTGTCCTCCCCCCACATTGCTTTACCTCCCATCTTTGTATCATCAGCAAACTTGGCTACGTTACACTTGGTCACTTCTTCCAAGTGGTTAATATAGATTGTAAATAGTTGTGGTCCCAGCACTGATCCCTGTGGCACCCCACTAGTTACTGATTGCCAACCCGAGAATGAACCATTTATCCCGACTTTCTGTTTTCTGTTGGTTAGCTTTTATCTTGTGCAGTAACCTTTTATGTGGCACCTTGTCAAATGCCTTTTGGAAGTCCAAATACACCACATCCACTGGTTTCCCTTTATCCACTCTATTCGTTAAATTCTCAAAGAATTCCAGCAAATTTGTCAAACATGACTTCCCCTTCATAAATCCATGCTGACTCTGCCTGACTGAATTATGTTTTGCCAAATGTCCTGCTACTGCTTCTTTAAAAATGGACTCCAACATTTTCCCAATCACGGATGTTAGGCTAACTAGTCTATAGTTTCCTGCTTTTTGTCTGTCTCCTTTTTTTAAATAGGGGCGTTACATTTGCATTTTCCAATCTGCTGGGACCAGAATCCAGGGAATTTTGGTAAATTACAAACATTGTATCCATAATCCCTGCTGCTACTTCTCTTAAGGCCCTAGGATGCAAGCCATCAGGTCCAGGGGATTTATCTGCCTTTAGTCCCATTGTCTTACTGAGTACCACCTCCTTAGTGATTGTGATTGTGTTCAGTTCCTCCCCCCCCTATAGCCCCTTGATTATCCACTGTTGGAATATTGTTAGTGTCCTCTACCGTAATGACTGATACAAAATATTTGTTCAGAGTTTCTGCCAGCTCCCTGTTCCCCATTACTAATTCCCTAGTCTCGTCCTCTAAGAGACCAACATTTACTTTAGCCATTCTTTTCCTTTTTATATACGTATAGAAGCTCTTGCTATCTGTTTTTATATTTCGTGCTAGTTTACTTTCATAGTCTATCTTCCCTTTCTTAATCATTTTTTTAGTCATTCTTTGCTGGCTTTTAAAGGCTTCCCAATCTTCTGTCCTCCCACTAGTTTTGGTCACTTTGTATGCCCTTGTTTTTAATTGGATACCGTCTTTTATTTCTTTAATTAGCCATGGATGGCTATTTTTTCTTTTACGCTCTTTCCTACTCAGTGGAATATATTTTTCTTGAGTTGTAAGCTATCTCCTTAAATGTACACCACTGTTCATCTATTTTCCCGGCCCACTTTAGCCAACTCTGCCCTCGTACCTTTGTAGTCTCCTTTATTTAAACTTAGTACGCTGGTTTGAGATCCAACTTTCTCACCCTCCATCTGAATTTGAAATTCAATCATGCTATGATCACTCATTCTGAGGGGATCCTTTACTAGGAGACTGTTTATTAATCCTGTCTCATTACACAGGACCAGATCTAAGATATCCTGCCCCCTGGTTGGTTCTGTTACATACTGCTCATGGAACCCGTCCCTTATGCACTCTATGAACTCTTCCTCAAGGCTACCCTGACCAATTTGATTTGTCCAATCAATATGGAGGTTAAAATCACTCATGATTATTGCTGTTCCCTTTTTATAAGCCCCCACTATTTCTTGGTTTATGCTCCAACCAACAGAGATGCTACTGTTTGTTGGGTGTAGTCTATAGGCCCTTTGTGACTTTTCCCCCTCAATATTCCTTATCTCCATCCAAACTGTTTCAACATCCTGACCATTTGAACCAATATCATTTCTCACTATTGCAGTGATTCCATCCTTTATCAATAGAGCTACCCCACCTCCTTTTCCTTTCTGTCTGTCCTTCTGGATTGTCAAATACCCTGAATATTTAATTCCCAATTCTGGTCACCTTGCAACCATGTCTTGTAATGGCTATCAGATCATACCCATTTGTCTCAATTTGTGCCGTCAATTCATCTATTTTGTTACAAATGCTACGTGCATTTAGACAAAGAGCCTTTAAATTTGTTTTATTACCCTTTTTTCCTGCTTGTTTCCTCTGTCCTTCAAATTCACTTTCTTTATTTTTGCTTTCTAATTCCAGCTTTACTCCCCTCCCTACTGAATCTATTCTCCGGTTCCCATCCCCCTGCCAAGCTAGTTGAAATCCTCCCCAGCAGCACTAGCAAACCCTCCGCTGCGAGGATATTGGTCCCGGCTCTGTTGAGGTGCAACCCCCGTCTAGCTTGTACAGGTCCCACCTCCCCCAGAAGCGGTCCCAATGCCTCAGGAATCTAAAGCCCTCCCTCCTGCTCCATCTCTCCAGCCACGCATTCATCTGCTCTATCCTCCTATTTCTGTACTCACTAGCTCGTGGCACCGGGAGTAATCCGGAGATTACTACCTTCGAGGTCCTGCTTTTTAAATCTCTCTCCTAGCTCCTTAAACTCTGCCTCCGGGACCTCGTCCCTCTTCCTACCTATGTCATTGGTCTCGATTATGGACTGCGACCTCTGGCTATTCACCCTCTCCCCCAGAATGCCCTGCAGCCCCCCGCCAAACACGGGCAAGCAATATCCTGGGATTGGGAAATAAAATGAAAATCTTGTGGCAATTTAGGATGAAGCCATAGAAAATTCCCCTCTGACCCCTCGACGATTAAAGCAAGCTCCCGGACAGCACAGTGACTGGGTGACGCAATCTTCAATGACCCACCAGTGACTGGTGACTGCAATTACATCTGCAACTCATAGCAATTGGTGACATTGATTCACAGGTTGCTTACACTAAAGCATGAGGCTTGATACAACTTGATAAGCTGCTTTATTTCACAGTAAATTGATTATACAGTGCAATAGTTAAAATCGCAATCCGTACAACTAGTCTTCATATAATAATACAAAATAATAAACACGCTACTTTTCCCACATCAGGTTATATGACTTGACTCAAACAAAAATAACTTTGGAGTAGTCTCCTGAAATCTAGCTTTCTTGCAGACTTTAGTGCCTGCCTCTGACTTGACTACCTAGATCTGTGTTTTTATCATCATCTTGTCACAGAAGGACAGGGATCAAAGATTTTCCAACACGGTTACTGAAACAAGCTAATGATTTGCTTATTTCTTTTAGTCTGTGACGAAAACAACTTTGAAGTTAACTGATTAACACCTTAACTACCCGTCATCTCCGCCTTTTTAAAGATGAGTGTGAATACTCTGCTTTAAAAAAAATTTAATGGTATCTTGTTTTCCCAAGATTTTTCTGTGGGGAAAAATAGTCAGAATATGACAACTGAAGTCGAGGTATATGGTTGAGCAGTGCAGAAAGAGCTCCACTCTATCCTTATCCAGTGATTTCGTTGGCCTAATATATGCTGACACTGGCTGCAAAAGAAAATAATAGCATTGGCCTCCATCACCAGTTGACCCCAAAAACATGGCAAACATTCCAGAGAAAGATTAATTCGGTACCAAAGTATGGTGCCACAGAATGTAGTTTCTTGATCATTTTTTTCCCCACGTGTTCCTACTGACCAGTAGAGACTATGGGCCCAAGTTTCCACATGATTTGCGCCTGATTTTTAGGAGCAACTGGTGGAGAACGGACTATCTTAGAAATCGCAATTCTCCACATTTTTTTTTCTGCAGTTCTCGTCAGGTAGAACAGTTCTACTTTGGAACAGAATTTTTTCTTCAAAAGGGGGCGTGTCCGGCCACTGACGCCTGATTTGAAAGTTTCCACAGTGAAAACGTACTCCAAACTAAAGTAGAATGGAGCCAGTGAAGATTTTTGTAGAACTGAAAAAACCTGTTCTACACATTAAAAAATCAGGCGCAGGTTACAAATTAGGCGTCCAGAACGAGGTGGGGGGGGGGGAGGGAAGTCATTAAATTCTACAATAAATCCTTATTTATACTTCTACAAATATTATACAAATAAATCCAACCTGAATAAACATTTAGAAGCAAAGAAAAGATTAAATAAACCATCTTCCTACCTGTGTGAAAGTGCTTCAGGCACGGAGAATTCTGCAGTCAGCCTGAGGCGCCCGTTCTTCCCGCGGGGGGTGGGGGAGGAGAGGCACTCGTTCTTTCCCGCGGGGGGGGGGGGGAGGCCCCCGTTCTTCCCGCGGGGGGGAGGGGGGGGAGAGGCGCCCGTTCTTTCCCGCGGGGGGGGAGGAGGAGAGGCGCCCGTTCTTTCCTGCGGGGCGGGGGAGGAGAGGCGCCCGTTCTTTCCCGCGGGGGGGGAGGAGGAGAGGCGCCCGTTCTTTCCCGCGGGGGGGGAGGAGGAGAGGCGCCCGTTCTTTCCCGCGGGGGGGGAGGAGGAGAGGCGCCCGTTCTTTCCTGCGGGGCGGGGGAGGAGAGGCGCCCGTTCTTTCCCGCGGGGGGGGAGGAGGAGAGGCGCCCGTTCTTTCCCGCGGGGGGGGAGGAGGAGAGGCGCCCGTTCTTTCCTGCGGGGCGGGGGAGGAGAGGCGCCCGTTCTTTCCCGCGGGGGGGGGGGGGGAGGCGCCCGTTCTTCCCGCGGGGGGGGAGGAGGAGAGGCGCCCGTTCTTTCCTGCGGGGCGGGGGAGGAGAGGCGCCCGTTCTTTCCCGCAGGGGGGGAGGAGGAGGCACCCATTCTTCCCGCGGGGGTGGGGGGGAGGCGCCCGTTCTTTCCCGCGGGGGGGGGAGGAGGAGGCGCCCGTTCTTCCCGCAGGGGTTGGGGGGGGGGGGGGGGGGAGAAGGAGACAGTGAGAAGGCTGCAAGTGCTGATGTGCTGATGGCAATGTGCTTTTATTTTAAAATGTTCAAAAATTAAACAGCTACAAAGAACTACAAAAATGGCCGTGTGCCAATGTTTCCTTCACACAGCGCGTACGCGAACGCTGCAACGCGCACGCGCAGCGTTGCTGGCAGGAAAAAAACTAATTTAAATAGTACCCGCCCACTCCTACTTACAAAATCAGCGTGAGTGTAGGCTCCGCCCCCCCTGGGCGCTGCGCCAGACAGACAAGGAGCTGCAGAACGCTCCAGAATTGCGAGTTTTTTTCCGGCGCCGTTTTAGGCGCGATAAACGGGCGCCCAGCTCGGAGGGGCGCCCGTTTTTTATCGTGTGGAAACTTGGGCCCAATGTCCTTCTGGAAGAGAAAACGGTTGGTGTGTCGCCCTTGAATTAGACCACCATTTTGTTGTCACTTGTGGGCTGATTTTTTTTATGGGGCTATTAGAAGAGCTGAGACCAATCCTATTCTCTCTTTCCCCCCCCCGCCCCTGCCCCCGCCCCATCCCTCTCCTACATAAGTCTCCATACTTGCATCAGTGCAGTGCAAGTGCTAGATAATAACTAGGAGCCAAAACCCCAGCAGGTTATTTTCTCCCTCCCTAGCTAACTACGTCATACAAAGCTGAGATCAGCTAACTCGGCATAGCCCAGGTCTGGATGGTTCATTACCAAGCCAGATGGGTGCATCTGTCCACTGGGCCATCGGGGAGCAAATTGTTCAACAACCAGCCTGCAGACAGCAATTTATGGCACAATTGATGTATAGATGCCTCTGTATTCTTGGAAGAGCCAGAGCACATGATGGATTATTAGATTGTAACTACCCAGCTGGAATGCTGCATAATGATGCTGAGCTTTCTCTTTGTCAGCTCTTTGCTGTCTCCAGTGTGTGAAATCATGCTCGTCTTTTTCCCCATGAAGCGAGTGTGCTAGTATTGTGCAGAACTAACCTCCTAATATTGGGTTTTCTTTTACTACTTTTTTTCCTAGTTTCTCCTTTCAAATATATTAACCCCATCTGAAAGGCTGCTTAGGGGTCTGTCCCTAGCTTTCCACCAATAATTTGACCCAAGAATGGTCATGAGCAGCCTGGTGCATTCACCCTTCTTGTGGGGAAATGTTTCATACCTTGTCTGGCACATGCCCTTGACAGAACCATGTGGGGAACGGTGAGCTTGTGTTTGTGCCATAGTGTCAGACCTCCGACATACTGCCCCATTTTGCTGATGAAAAATTCCCGTTAAAGCATTAGCAGATCCTCTTTGATGTACTACTACCAATTTCCAGCATTATCTGTTGCACCATGTACCTCTCGTACTGCTCTGAAGTAATAAATATTCTCTTGTCTCCTTTCAGACTGCTGAAGGTGTACTGGTCTCCTCGATGCAAATGGAACAGCTGGAGAATACCTGCTTGCCGGATCGCTTTGTGCTTGAACCAAAATAAACGTCGTCTTTGAACAACTGTAAGTCTTTTCATGGTTTTTGACTGAGCATTATGTAATGTGGCGGGGTAGAGAAAGGCAGCATATTGCATGACAGAACACTTTAAAATCAAGGTAGAGTATTCCAAGGCAGCTCAGTACATGACCCTGAAGGTCGACAGTTCTGATCCCATCACTTTGACACTTGCCTCCAGCTCGTTTGCCTTGCTGGTCAGAGTTTGTTTGTTCTTGGATGGAATGAGAGACTGAGCATGGTATAAAACTAAAAGTGGGAGGAAGTGGGGAATGATTAACATTGGACTTGGCATGCTCACGTGGCACCTCTAACATTAACAATACTTGTGAATCATAGAATCTTGCAGCACAGAGGAGACCATTCAGCCCATCGTGCCTGTGCTAGATGGAGAATATTTAGTACCAAGTGGTGCTAACAAGAAAAAGGAGAGATGAAAAAGTCCTAAAAGAGCTCATCCAATAAGGGGAAAACATGTTTCCGCTCAGCAGCTTTTTGCTGCCTGTGGCAAATCCATTTTGTAGCTATATGTTGGAAGATGGTTTCGGGTGTGATTATTGAGCATTCACCTGAAGTATCCAGTCAATTTCAAGCTGTTATCAACAAGGGTCATCCCTGTTGTACATCAAGGAAATAATAGACCCAAAATTCAAAATTCAGCCACATTTTTTTGATATCTTACCTTCAAAGGAACATTGATACTCTGTCTCTTTCGAAATGGGATTGAGAATCATAAGGATAGATACAGACAGCAATGATTAAGTGCTGAGTAGAACATATTGGGACAAAAGCAAAATACTGCGGATGCTGGAAATCTTAAATAAAAACAGAAATTGCAGGAAATTTCCAGATCAAGTTGCATCTTTGGAAAGAGAAACAGAAATCTTTCCTTAGGAGATTAAATCTATGGGGTAAGGGTCATGATGCATTTGACATTTCAACAGGGGACTACACTTTTTTTTTAAGCAGTACTTCATTGGCTGTAAAGTGCTTTGGGAGATCCTGAGATCATAAAAAGCGCTGTAGAATCACAAGTCCTTCTTTCCTTCTTTCCTCTAGAATAAATTGTTCATTGTCAATTAAGGGAAAAGGCACAACAGACCTTTACCTATCTGTGCTTTGTGTTCTCATAACCAGCTGCTCACTGCTATCAATGAATATCCGGGAGGGTAGAGGCTGTGTGTTGCAGGTGCTTCGAGATACCTGTCCTGCTTCATTGCCCAGCCTCAGAAATACCGAGATGGTAGTGATGAGTTGTTTTAATATGAGCAATTTATTGTTAAGAAAAATACATGAAGCACAGAGTGCACAGGCTCTATTCCTGAAATATTCCTTTCAAGAATTGAATTTTGAATGTTTAACTTTTAATTAAAACAGCTGTTTAATTCCCATTTCTAAAAATATGATACCCTCCCAAGTGGGATACCAGTTTACCCTTATAAAGGCAAGTGGCAACGTCAAAACTGTATATGGAAAAACTAGCGGCAGCTCAGTAAGTTATAATTGAGTTTTCAACGTCAGCATTTAGAAATTAAGAATGATATTGATCATTGCAAGTTGGTTTTAGGAAGCGAGCACCAGAATTATTGAAGTAACTGACTTGAGTGGAGTACAGGGCACAGTTTTAATGCCTTTCTTAGCTTTCATTTTATTTAGTGTGACTGACCCTGATTTAGATGCGCATAAACCTCCAGTCCAGAACCTCCTGATATTTTGAATTAATTTCCCCACTGAGATGTAGATGTGAGCTGAAGAAGCTTACCCAGCAAAAGGTTTTCTAGCCACGTCAACAGAAGTTAATTTTAGTAATCTGCAGTTTGTGTGCTCATGCTGTTCACCTCCGTTCTTTGCACCTGTCTTTGACACAGTTGATTATCTATTGGGTTACATTTAGGTTGGAGACTTCACGTGTAATCGTGCAGAGCATTGATCAGTGCTTCAGGTCTATTCCCATCATGTCTTGCACAATCCTTTGGAAATTTCACAAACTGTGCAATAAAATTTTGTCCTGTATAAGGGATCTATTTGTACATCATACTCAGCAAACAACACCTTAAGCAGTGTCAACAGGTTAAAGAATCCCTGTTTTGTGCAGTACTAAGATATGCAGACTAAAAGGTCCCAGATTCAATTTGTATTTGTGCTGAGTTAGCTGAATTCAGTTGAGTTGCTGCAATTATCCCTGGAACTCCCTGCCCATATCATAAGGAAGCTTGCTGGGAACATAAAAACTGACTGCAAAAGCTTCTATAGATATGTGAAGAGAAAAGGATTAGTGAAGACAAACGTAGGTCCCTTGCAGTCCGATTCAGGTGAATTTATAACAAAGAAATGGCAGACCAGTTGATCAAATACTTTGGTTCTGTCTTCACGAAGGAAGACACAAATAATCTTCCGGAAATACTAGGGGACCGAGGGTCTAGTAAGAAGGAGGAACTGAAGGAAATCCTTATTAGACGGGAAATTGTGTTAGGGAAATTGATGGGATTAAAGGCCAATAAATCCCGGGGCCTGATAGTCTGCATCCCAGAGTACTTAAGGAAGTGGCCCTAGAAATAGTGGATGCATTGATGATCATTTTCCATCAGTCTATCGACTCTGGATCAGTTCCTATGGACTGGAGGGTAGCTAATGTAAAACCACTTTTTAAAAAAAGGAGGGAGAGAGAAAGCAGGTAATTATAGACTGGTTAGCCTGACATCAGTAGTGGGGAAAATGTTGGAATCAGTTTTAAAGATGAAATAGCAGCGCATTTGGAAAGCAGTGACAGGATCGGACCAAGTCAGCACGGATTTATGAAAGGGAAATCATACTTGACAAATCTAGAATTTTTTGAGGATGCAACTAGTAAAGTGGAGAAGGGAGAACCAGTGGATGTGGTGTATTTGGACTTTCAAAAGGCTTTTGACAAGGTCCCATACAAGAGATTGGTGTGCAAAATTAAAGCACATGGTATTGGGGGTAATGTACTGATGTGGATAGAGAACTGGTTGGCAGACAGGAAGCAGAGAGTCTGGATAAACGGGTCCTTTTCAGAATGGCAGGCAGTGATGAGTGGGGTGCCGCAGGACTTGGTGCTGGGACCCGAGCTCTTTACAATATACATTAATGATTTAGATGAAGCAATTGAGTGTAATATCTCCAAGTTTGCAGATGACACTAAACTGGGTGGCAGTGAGCTGTGAGGAGGATGCTAAGAGGCTGCAGGGTGACTTGAACAGGTTAGGTGAGTGGGCAAATGCATGGCAGATGCAGTATAATGTGGATAAATGTGAGGTTATCCACTTTGGTGGCAAAAACATGAAGGCAGAATATTATCTGAATGGCGGAAGATTAGGAAAAGGGAAGGTGCAACAAGACCTGGGTGTCATGATCCATCAGTCATTGAAAGTTGGCATGCTGGTACAGCAGGTGGTGAAGAAGGCAAATGGTATGTTGGCCTTCATAGCTAGGGGATTTGAGTATTGGAGCAGGGAGGTCTTACTGCAGTTGTACAGGGCCTTGGTGAGGTCTCACCTGGAATATTGTGTTCAGTTTTGGTCTCCTAATCTGAGGAAGGACGCTCTTGCTATTGAGGGGGTGCAGCGAAGGTTCACCAGACTGATTCCTGGGATGGCAGGACTGACATATGAGGAGAGACTGGATCAACTGGGTCTGTATTCACTGGAGTTTAGAAGGATGAGGGGAATTTTGTAGAATCATATAAAATTCTGAAGGGACTGGACAGGTTAGATGTGGGAAGAATGTTCCCGATGTGGGGGAAGTCCAGAACCAGGGGACACAGTCTAAGGATAAGGGGTAAGCCATTTAGGACTGAGATGAGGAGAAACTTCTTCACTCAGAGTTGTGAACCTGTGGAATTCTCTACCGCAGAAAGTTGTTGATGCCAATTCATTGGATATATTCAAGAGGGAGTTAGACATGGTCCTAACGGCGAAAGAGATCAAGGGGTATGGAGAGAAAGCAGGAAAGGGGTACTGAAGTGAATGATCAGGCATGATCTTATTGAATGGCGGTGCAGGCTCAAACGGCCGAATGGCCTACTCCTGCACCTATTTTCTATGTTTCTATAACTCTGAGTCCCATCAGCCCTGTGCTCGCTGACCTACATTGGCACCTGGCCTGGCGAAGCCTCCATTTTAAAATTCTTTATCTTGTTTTCAAATGCCTCTGTGGACTCACCCTTCCCTATCTCTAGCCTCCTCCAGCCCTAGTACACTCTGAGATCTTTGCACTCCTCCAACTCTAGGGCATCCCTGATTTTCATCGCTGCATCATTGGCTGCTGCATCAGTTGTCTAGGCCCTAAGCTCTGGAATTCCCTCCCTAAACCCCTCCAAATCTCTTTCCTCCTTTAAGATACTCCTTAAAACCTACCTCTCGGACTAAGCTTTTGGTCGCTTGTTCTCAGGAGAAACTGTTTCTAATGACAGATGAGTCAGTAACCAGGGGACACAGATTTAGGGTATTTAGCAAAAGAACCAGAAGTGACATAAGAAAAAGAATTTTCAGTAATGACTTTCAAAAGTGAATTGGATATCTACTTGAAAAGGAAACAACTTGCAGGACTATGGGGAAAGAGCAGGGGAGTGGAACTAATTGGAAAGCTCTTTCAAAGAGAAGGCTCAGGCACGATAGAACGAGGCCATTTGACACATCATTCTATAATTATATGTTTCTATGTTCCTTCCAAGTTTGCTGACGATACAAAGATGGGAGGAAAAGCAATGTGTGAGGAGGACACACAAAATCTGCAAAAGGACATAGGCAGGCTGAGTGAGTGGGCAAAAATTTGGCAGATGGAGTATAATGTTGGAAAGTGTGAGGTCATGCACTTTGGCAGAAAAAAATTAAAGGGCAAGTTATTATTTAAATGGAGAAAGATTGCACAGTACAGCGGGACCTGGGGGTACTTGTGCATGAAATGCAAAAGGATAGTATGCAGGTACACCAAGTATATTGGCCTTTATTGCAAAGGGGATGGAGTATAAAAGCAGGGAAGTCTTGCTACAGCTATATAAGGTGTTGGTGAGGCCACACCTGGAATACTGCGTGCAGTTTTGGTTTCCATATTTATGAAAGGATATACTTGCTTTGGAGGCAGTTCAGAGAAGGTTCACTAGGTTGATTCTAGGGATGAGGGGGTTGACTTATGAGGAAAGATTGAGTAGGTTGGGTCTCTACTCATTGGAATTCAGAAGAATGAGAGGTGATCTTATCGAAACGTATAAGATTATAGAAACATAGAAATTTACAGCGCAGAAGGAGGCCATTTCGGCCCATCGTGTCTGCGCCGGCGACAAAGAGCCACACGGACCTTCGTCAGCAGCTCTAAAGGTTACATACAAACCCATGAACAATGACGGAAAGGCAAAGAGCACCCAGCCCAACCAGTCCGCCCCACACCACTGCAACACCCCTTATACTAAAAAAATGTACACCCCACCCCAACCGGAGCCATGAAATCATCTGGGAGAGGCAAAAACCAGATTAAAAACCCAGGCCAATTTAGGGAGAAAAAATCTGGGAAAATTCCTCTCCGACCTGTCCAGGCGATCGAAACTAGTCCAGGAGATCACCCTGGCCGTATTCTATTCCCTGCAGTACTTACCATTATATCTGCGCCGTCCAACAAAAGGTCACCTAGTCTAATCCCAATTACCAGCTCTAGGTCCGTAACCCTGCAGGTTTCGGCACTTTAAGTGCCATCCAACCATCTCTTAAAAGTGGTGAGGGTTTCTGCATCCACCGCTCTTCCAGGCAGCAAGTTCCAGATCCCCAAAACCCTCTGCGTAAAGAAGCCCCCCCTCAAATCCCCTCAAATCCCCTCTAAACCTTCCACCAACCACCTTAAAATTATGGTCCCTCCCAATAGCCCCCTCCACCAATGGAAATAGACCCTTACTAGCCACTATGTCCAGGCCCCTCAATATTTTGTACACCTCGATGAGGTCTCCTCTCAACCTCCTCTGTTCCAATGAAAACAAACCCAGCCTATCCAATCTGTCCTCATAACTAAGATTCTCCATTCCAGGCAGCATCCTAGTAAATCTCCTCTGCACCCTCTCTAGTGCAATCACATCCTTCCTATAATACGGCGACCAGAACTGCACACAGCACTCCAGCTGTGGCCTAACCAAAGTATTATACAATTTAAGAATAACCTCCCTGCTCTTATATTCTATGCCTTGGCCAACGAAGGCAAGCAATCCGTATGCCTTCTTAACCACCTTATCCACCTGGCCTGCTACTTTCAGGGATTTGTGGACAAGCACTCCAAGGTCCCTTTGTTCATCTACACGATTACATGGCCTACCGTTTAATGTGTATACCCTTTCCTTATTAGCCCTCCAAAAGTGCATCACCTCACACTTCTCGGAATTAAATTCCATTTGCTACTGCTCTGCCCACCTGACCAGTAGATTGATATCCTCCTGCAGCCCATGACTTTCCTCTTTATCATCAACCACACAGCCAATTTTAGTGTCGTCTGCAAACTTCTTAATCATACTCCCTATATTCAAATCTAAATCATTGATATATACCACAAAAAGCAAGGGACCCAGTACTGAGCCCTGTCGAACCCACTGGAAACATCCTTCCAATCACAAAAACATCCATCAATCATTTACCCTTTGCTTCATTTAGCCAATTTTGGATTCAACTTGCCACTTTGCCCTATATCCCATGGGCTTTAACCTTCATGACCAGTCTACCATGCGGGACCTTATCAAAAGCCTTGCTACAGTCCATATATACTACATCGTAAGCACTCATCGAACCTCTTGGTTACCTCCTCAAAAGATTCAATCAGGTTAGTCAAACATGATCTTCCCTTAAATCCGTGCTGACTGTCCCTAATTAATCCTTGCTTATCCAAATGCAGATTTATCCTGTCTTTCAGGATTTTTTCCAATAATTTTCCCACCACTGAGGTTAGGCTGACAGGTCTGTAATTACTCGGCCTATCCCTTTTTCCCTTCTTAAACAAGGGTACTACATCAGCAATCCTCCGGCACCATGCCCATATCCAAAGAGGACTGGAAAATGATGGTCAAGGCCTCTGCTAGTTACTCTTTTACTTCGCTCAACAACCTGGGGTGCATTTCATCCGGGCCTGGGGACTTACCTACTTTCAAAACAGCTAAACCCCTTAATATTTCCCCTCTCTATATTTATTTCATCCAGAATATCACACTCCTCCTCTATAGCAGTATCTGCATTACCCCTTTCCTTTGTGAAAACAGATGCAAAGTATTCGTTAAGAACCCTACCAACATCTTCCGCCTCCTCACAAAGATTACCCTCATGGTCTCTAATAGGCCCTACCCTTTCCTTAGTTACCCTCTTACTCTTAATATATTTATAGAACATCTTAGGGTTTTCCTTAATTTTATAGGCCAAGAATTTCTTGTGCTCTCTCTTAGCATTCCTAATATCCTTTTTAATATTACCTCTTATGTGTGGGCTTGACAATCTGGACGCAGAGAGGATGTTTCCACTGATGGGGGAAACTAGAACTAGAGGGCATGATCTTAGAATAAGGGGCCGACCATTTACAATTGAGATGAGAAATTTTTTCTGAGGGTTGTAAATCTGTGGAATCCGCTGCCTCCGAGCTGTGGAAGCTGGGATATTGAATAAATTTAAGACCGAAATAGACAGTTTCTTAAACGATAAAGGGTTATGGGGAACGAGCAGGGAAGTGGAGCTGAGTCCATGATCAGATCAGCCATGATCTTATTGAATGGTGGAGCAGGCTCGAGGGGCCGTCTGGCCTACTCCTGTTCCCATTTCTTAAGTTATGTTCTTAACTCCTGCCTAACACAATGGCAGACAATCCCCATGGAGAGAGTTGAAAGCTGCTTTGTTTCAAGATATGGTGTGCATTGAAGTGCTTCTGTTCCATCTGTTTTGGCCCCTGCAGAAACATTGTCTTGGGATTTACTCCATCCCCTGTCCTGCCTGCCTTTCCAGGTTGAACCGAATGGTACATGATGTTGATGTCCTGTTTGTCCAAGTCTCCCTCTTTCCATCTCCATAATATCGCCCATCTCTACCTCTACCTAACTCTGACCACTACCAGAACACTCAACCACATCTTTGTCACCTTAAAGCTCAAGTTTTTTTCATTATTCATTCTCGGATGTGGGCGTCACTGGCAATGCCGGCATTTATTGCCCATCCCTTGGTAATGTTCCTGTGAAGCGCCTTGGAACATTTTATAACGTTAATGGCACTATATAAATGCAAGTTGTTGTTTGGCAATGTGGAACTCTCTTTTCCCCCCCCACCCCCTAAAAGGCTGTTGAGGCCAGGTCAATTGAAAAGTTCAAAACTAAGTTTTTGTTAGGCAAGATGAAGGTTGTGTTGGGCCTCCTTGAAAACCGTTTGATACAACTGAGTGGCTTACTTGGCCACTTCACAGGACAATTAGAAGTCAGCCACTTTGATGTGAAACAAAGAGTCACATATAGGCCTGTCCAAGGAAGGACTCCCAAGGTTCCTTCCCTAAAGGACATTAGTGAACCAGTTGGCTTTTACAGATACCAGCTTTTTGGGCTCAATTTTGACTCTGAGTTGCTCCGTTTTTTTTTGGAGTGGGCTGCTTTTTCTGGTGTAACTTAAATCAATTTGCACCAGCATAACTCACTTAGTGACGTTTTTTTTAGGTTAGTTTTTTTTCTCAAAAGGGGTGTTACCAGCCACCTACGCCAGTTCTGGCCATTTAGGCAACTTTGGCCAGCTAATAATTACTCCATTTCTACTTAGGCCAGCGTATGTGGTCACTTGAGAAAACACTTGCGAAGAGTTAAAGAAATCGGTGCTGGTAAGTACATCGGAGGCCATTCGGCCTGGGATAGAGGCGGGAAGCGGAGAGGACTTGGTGAACAGACTTGCAAAACCATCCTTCCTTCGCACAATTAAAATAATAAGAAATAAAAAATTCAAGTCCTACCTTCAGCGTCAAATTGCAATTCACCTTTCGGCACTCAGCCCGGGACACTCAGAACGCACGCAGGAGAACTCCGGGATCGCACTGGGAGGCCACTCGGCTGGGCGAGGGGCAGGAGCGATTAGAAGTAAAACTAGGAAGCAGTTAAACCCATTCCATTGGGCCTGACTTGTAATTACTCAGAGATTGCATTTGAATTTCAAGCCTCCCAAGATCCCTGTCATATTACTTTTAGAATAAAAGGTTTTAGTTCCACAAAATAATTTATTTCTTATAGTAATAAAATGTCAGGTAAAACTTGGAGGTTCCTCATTAACAATGCTGTATAATGTATTTTACCTTGATGTCATTTGGCAGCGGAAGAATTGCTGGGTAAAGCCAAAACTCATTTCATCCGACTCTCCTTATTAAAAGTCTTTATCTGTCTCTGTTCAGGCTGTGCCTCAGTAAGCTTCCTCATGGGAGGAGCTGGCTATTGTTTTCAGAACAGTGCCCGATCTGTAATGGCCGATTGCCAACTCTCAGCGCCACTGCGCGTGCACGGACATCACCATTCTCCACTGCGCATGTGCAGACGTCCCGGCACATTTTCCAGTGCAGAACCGAGTCGACTGGCCACGCTGCGCGGCTGCAGTGAAGAGGCCAGACAGTGGTCAAAGTTGCAACATTTTATTCCGGCGCATCTCCGAAAGTACATAAGCAGCGCAACTCGGGTAAAACGCGAGCCAAAATTAAGCCCATGATTTCCAGATTTAATTTAATTGAATTCAAATTCCCATGATGGGATTTGAAGTCCCGTTGCCTTGATTATTCAGTAATATAACCAGTACATTCTCAAAAGCTCTGTTTTGCTGGCCTTCCAAGCTCTGCTGTACACTAATTCCAAATTGCAAGGGGGTTGAAGTATAAGAGTAAGGAAGTCTTGCTACAATTGTACAGGGCCTTGGTGAGACCACACCTGGGAGTACTGTGCACTGTTTTGGTCTCCTTATCTAAGGAAGGATATACTTTCCTTGGAGGCAGTGTACCGAAGGTTCACTAGATTGATTCCTGGGATGAGAGGGTTGTCCTATGATGAGAGATTGTGTAGAACAGGCCTTATACTCTCGAGTTTAGAAGAATGAGGTCATTTTATTGAATCATACACGATTCTGAGAGGATTGAGAGGGTAGCTGCTGAGAGGTTATTTCCTCTGGCTGGAGTGCCTAAAACTAGGAAGCATAGTCTCAGGATAAGGGTTAGGCCATTTAAGACGGAGATGAGGAGGAATTTTTTGGGATTGTCTGCCCCAGAGGGCTATGGATGCTGAGTCTTTGAGTGGAGGACTGAGCTAGATAGAGTTTTGGACTCTAGGGGAATCGGGGATATGGAGATCTGGCGGGAAAGTGGAGTCGAGGTCGATGATCAGCCATGATCTTATTGAATGGTGGAGTAGGCTCAAGGGGCATTATGGCCTACTCCTGCTCCTATTTCTTATGTTCTTGTGTCTTTCCCTATCCCTGCAACCTCCCCAGTGTTATGTCCTCTCACACCCAATGCCCTTCTAATTCTGTATATCTTTCTTCCTCTTCTTCCCCCTCTCTGTTAGACCACTTTCAAAAGCCTCCTCAAACCCAATCAGCAACTGTGCCTTCGGTCACCTACCCTATCTCTTCTCTTGCTGCTCAGTGTCCATTTCCTGCCTCTGAGGCTCGTTTACTATGATAAAAGAGCAAATTGTTGTACTAAAATCCCACATTCAACTGGTTTACCAATGACTGTTCAATGTACTGTACACATGTGGCTTAAAGAATGCTGAGAAGAAATATTTGTTTTATTTATTTTAATCCCGATTACTGTAAACTGATTAGTCAGTGGCACGTGAATTGAATGTGGGATTTTATTGCGTCTGTGAGTAGGACTTGAATCCACTGGAATGTCTCGGCTGTGTGGCAGGCCTTCAGCAGAATGCGGAGACATGAGAGATGAATATGGAATCTGCGACAGGCAAATAACAGGAAGTCACAGAACTCCTCAGGAGCAGGAAGGCTGTTGTTTGCTGTCTGTTTTCCACTGCAGTATTATGGAAAATCACTGTTTCCAGTTGAGGCTACGCCAAGTTTCACTTTTTTTATGTCTTAACTCATCATTATTGCCACTAGGGTTTCAGTAAAGCCAAATAGTGAATTAAAGCTTTACACAATTGTAAATTTTGTAGATTTTAGTCACTGAGTTTGGTGAAGTGTAACCGTGGATATGTGAATTGTTGCTTCCACGTCCAGTTGAACTGTGGGAAAAGGTCCAACAACACAACTATAAACTTCAGCATCCAAACTTAGCTTGAGTTTGGAGAAAGTATTGAGCCATGTCGTACTAGGGTTGAAATTCTTGTGGTTGCACATATGTAATTTGAGGTGATGAATTACGAGCATTGTACAAGAAGCATATCACTGAAGTGTATGAGCTTAAATATGATTATTTTTCTCTTTGTTTTGATAGTGCATATTCTTCGGAGTGTGACTCATGACAACACAGTGGCTCAAAATCTGCGGGCGGAGGCTTCTCGCGGGCGGATGCTTCCGACCTGCAAAAGAAATCTATGAATTTATCTGGTGGTCTGGGAGGGTTCGTAGATTTTCGCTCCTGGGCCCCTCTGGGTACCTGTGGTTAGAGGCCCACGTATCCCAGGGGTGCACGCAGTTCGCAAGTACCCCTGGGATCATGTGGGCTAGCCCAACCAATAAAAGAACAGAATTCCCATTCATACTTGTGGGGTTTCCGTTTGTACGGAACTCCCATAAGTATGAATGGGGATCACTTTTTTAAAAAAAAATATACGAACACATGAAATAATTTTTTTTTAATTACATATTTAAAATGAATAAAAATGCCATTTACTTCAATATTTTAAACAAATCTAATTTTAATTTAAAAAAATGTTTTAACGGGGCTTAAAAATAAACTTACCTTATTGGACAGGGTTTTTAATGTATAAATGAGTGATAAAATTTTATTTTTCTATTTTTTTAAACTCTAACACTGGTAAAAGCAAGCCTTATGCCTGCTTTTACCAGGCGTAAGGAGTTCAAGGGCATTAGTTGGGCAGAAGTTGGGTAGCCCAACACTCCGCCCACAGAGACTCATTTCTTTCACATTCGTACGATCTGTTAAGAGGATTCTTGACAGATTGGAAGTTTCAGGTTTCAACGCATGTGCAGTGCATGCCTGACCTTGTGGAGCCCCTACGGGTGCGTGCGCACCTCGTATGCACCTGAGGGGCCGCAATTTCAGCCCCTATGTTAAACTTCAGTTTGTGCACAGTTAAGGTCGCAGGGCTTAAATTGGTCCCCGTCTAGTTGAGCAGTTTCTGTATTCGGAGTTTCTCTGTTCCAACAGTGGCTTGTGTCCGCTCCTACACAAACTTCTAGAATCATAGAAGAGTACAGCACAGGAGGCCACTCCTCCGCTCTTTCCCCATATCCCTGCAATTTTTTCTCCAAGTATTTATGCAATTCCCTTTCAAAGGGTACTACTGAATCTGTTTCCATCACCCTATCTGGCAACGCATTCTAAATCCTAACCACTTGTTGCATAAAAAGGTTTTACCTACTGTTACCTCTGGTCCTTAAATCTGTTCCCTCTGGTTATTGACCCTTTAGCCATTAGAAACCATTTTTCTTTATTTACACTATCTAAAGCCTTCATGATTTTAAACACTTCTATCAAATCACCTCTTGGCCTTCTCTGCTCTAAGGAGAACAACTCCAGCTTCCCCAGTCTATCCATGTAACTGTAGTCCCTCATCCCCGGAACCATTCTTGTAAATGTCCACTCTTGGCACTATTTCGAAGAAGAGCAGGGGAGTTATCTCCAATATTTATCCCTCAATCAACATAACAAAAAACAGATTATCTGGTCATTATCACATTTCTGTTTGTGGGAGATTGCTTGTGCGCAAATTGGCTGCCGCGTTTCCCACATTACAACAGTGACTACACTCCAAAAGTACTTCATTAGTTGTAAAGCACTTTGAGACATCTGGTGGTCGTGAAAGGCGCTATATAAATCCAAGTCTGTCTTTCTGCCCAAAATTGGACATAATACTCCAGTTTGGCAGGCAGTGACCAGTGGAGTACCACAGGGCTCATTGGTGGGACCCCAGCTATTTATAATATACATTAATGATTTGGATGAGGTAATAGAGTGTAATATCTCCAAATTTGCAGATGACTCTAAGCTGGGTGGCTGTGTGAGCTGTGAGGGGGACGCTAAAAGGCTGCAGGGTGACTTGGACAGGTTAGGTGAGTGGGCAAACGTGTGGCAGATGCAATATAATGTGGATAAATGTGAGGTTATCCACTTTGGTGGCAAAAACACGAAGGCAGAATATTATCTGAATGGTGACAGATTAGGAAAAGGGGAGGTGCAACGAGACCTGGGTACATCAATCATTGAAAGTTGGCATACAGGTTCAGCAGGCGGTGAAGAAGGCAAATGGTATGTTGGCCTTCATAGCTAGGGGATTTGAGTATAGGAGCATGGAGGTCTTACTGGAGTTGTACAGGGCCTTGGTGAGACCTCACCTGGAATATTGTGTTCAGTGTTGGTCTCCTAATCTGAGGAAGGACGTTCTTGCTGTTGAGTGAGTGCAGCGAAGGTTCACCAGACTGATTCCTGGGATGGCAGGACTGACATATGAGGAGAGACTGGATCGACTGGGCCTTTATTCACTGGAGTTTAGAAGGATGAGAGGGGATCTCATAGAAACATATAAAATTCTGACTGGACTGGACAGGTTAGATGCAGGAAGAATGTTCCCGATGTTGGGGAAGTCCAGAACCAGTGGACACAGTCCAAGGATAAGGGGTAAGCCATTTATGACTGAGATGAGGAGAAACTTCTTCACTCAGAGTTGTTAACCTGTGAAATTCTCTACTGCAGAGAATTGTTGATGCCAGTTCATTGGATATATTCAAGGGGGAGTTAGATAAGGCCCTTACGGCTAAAGGAATCAAGGGGCATGGAGAGAAAGCAGGAATGGGGTACTGAAGGAATGATCAGCCATGATCTTATTGAATGGTGGTGCAGGCTTGAAGGGCCGAATGGCCTACTCCTGCACCTATTTTCTATGTTTCTATATAGCTGGAGCCAAACTAGTGTTTTATAGCGGTTTTGCATAACTTCCTGTCTTTTGTACTTTATGCCTCTAATTATAAAGCCCAGGATCCCATATGCTTTATTAACTACTTTGTTAACCTGTCCTGCCGCCTTCAAAGGTTTGTACACACACACACCAGGTTTCTCTCTCTCTTGCAACATCTTTAAAATTGAGCCATTTAGCTTGTATTGTCTCTCCTCCTTCCTACCAAATTGTATCACCTCACACTTTTCTGTGTTGAATTTCATCTGCCATGTGTCCGCTCATTCCACCAGCCTGTCTCTGTCCTCTTGAGGTCTATTACTGTCTTCCTAACTGTTTACTACACTTCCAAGTTTCGTGTCATATGCAAATTTTGAAATTGTGCCCTGTAACCTCGTGCAGTTTCTTTACAGACCACCCTTGATGCTTTCATTTAAAAAAAAATGTACTGTTGGTTTCTGATCTGCATTCTGGGCCTCACGCTCTTTATATTTTTATCACGTCTGTCAGAAACCTCTTGGAAGTGCAGCATGCATAGTGAATTACTTTGAAGTGAATTCAAATGCCATGTAGGTCTGAGGTGCTTAAGTCAGGTCACTGTTCAACAAAGATGTCTCTATAGCGTTCCTTGCACAGAGATTAGCTACAGCCTGATTTCTGTTTGTAGCACTTGGCATTACCAGGTCTCGTAGCACTTGGCATTACCAGATCTCACAGCACTGGATATTGACTATAAAAACATTTCCTTAAAAGATAAACTGATAATTTGGGTACTGTGCAATGTTACCGTTGCCACTAAGGCAAGAGATCAATTTTATATATATATATATATATATATATATACACCTAGATTCCCACATTCTTGTCCTCCCCTAGCATCCATGCAAATTTTCCATCAAGAGGCACTGAATACTGATTAAGAACAGGGACTGTGGTTGATTCCTTCCATCCCCAGGGTGTTGTGGCCATACTGGTCCCCTACTACTTCCCCAGCCGTGGTCAGCCAACTCTGCACCGACTGCAGATTAAACCTGGGGGTCTTGGTCTAAATGCCTCGCTGGAATTAACCACTGAGGAATTGGGGGAGCTTGGTCTGCTTTAAACCCACATGAAGAGATGATGGGTATTACATGGAATCAGGACTTACTTGGGCAGAAGGAGGGAAGCGAACTGAAGATGCAGCTTTCAATTGGTCCATTGGAGACCACCTGTTGAGTAGATGCACTGGAGGTGCCCCCCAGCCCGATCTCTCCAAACTGCACACGCTCTGCAAACTTTTTTTGGAATAAAGTTTTTTCAAAAACACTTTAAATGATGGGAGGAAGTCTGGGTGGATTGCAATTATTTAAAAAAAAATTATGTTTCATAATGATTACATTTTTGCCCTGCCCAGCTACTTGAAAAGGAAAAATTGCAGGGCAATGGGGAAGAGCAAGAGTGTGGGACTAATTGAAAATATCTCTCAAAGAGCTGACTCATACGATGGGTCTAATGGTCTGTGCTGTATGATTCTATGATATTGTTTTCGTCTTGGTTCATCTGTCAAAACACTGAAACAATAAAATTATTGGCACCCGAAGCCTTCATGCAATTCAAAATGAGGCTGGTTTGCTCCTTGTGCTTTCTGTGGTCTGTGTTAAGTATAAGTTGTTGTGAAATATTCTTTCCCATCCATTGCGTGCTGATAATTGTGATGATTTCCCTGTAAGCTGCTCTATTAATAACAAATTGTGACACTCATTTCAATATTTTTTTTAAATCCTTGAACGTATTTAAATTCTTGGTTACTGAAAGGTAAAAATAAACAAATGTGTCTTCAGACACAGTCCAGCAGTTCCTCGAAACAAGATCACTTTATCATCTGCTATGGGCTTTGTATACAAGCTTGCAGATTGGCCAGGAATTCTTTTCAAAGTAACGCTGCTTCCAGAGTAACAGACCCAATTTTTCTTGGGAATCATGTTAAAAAATAGAAATGCCTTTCGTTCTCCTTAGAATGAGGGGTTCCCCCTTGGTATGTTGCACATTTCTTATAAGTTTTGAAGGTTCCATTTTTATTTTGTTAAACTCACAACCTGATCTTTTGGTTATATCTTAAAACCACTTCGACCTCCCCCAGTTTTGTTGAGTAGTGGGCTGATTTACTCATGCCCCTTTTGCAGGCAGCGACAAGAGCTTTCTGACCATTCGCAGAATCCTGAACTGAGTTTACAGAGCTGCTTCAATGCTGTCTGTGCACTGTAATCTGCCCCATTATATTGCAGGGCAGATTCCACATCATTAGAGTGCCAGACTGGGAAACAGCATTTGGTTTTAATTGGAACAGTTGGACTTCCTTCTAAGTCCTTGGATTCAATCCCATACTTACTTCACTTCTGTGTAAAGTAATGGAATTGATTTATTTGGAGTAAAGTTGAAGATTGTATGATAACAGCCTAGCAAACAGCAGACAACATAGGTTCAGAAGAGCTAGTTGACCAACTTCCTTTACTTTTTTGCCTAAATGGAAGTGGAAAACCCCACTATGTGCTGTACCTAGATTTCCAGACACAGTTTTCCACACAAGGTTACCTGTTAAATTCAAAGCTGCGGGAATCTAGCTTAAATCTTCAGAATGGATAAAGAAAATTGGCTCGAGTAGAAAATAACAGGTACTTGTTGGAAGAGGTATGTCAGCACAAGAGGGAAATACTGAATGGGGCCACCCAGGGCTTGGTATTGGGAGTCAGGACCACATCGGTTTTTAATTTATGTTGATGGCTTTGATTCAGAAAAAAATGTGCAAATGGTGCACAACTAGCAGGGTGAATGGAATTGATGGAGGCAGCTCAGATCACCGTGAGTTGTATAAAATATGTGAGTGAACAGAACAGTGGCAGATGCAATCGAAATCTGACAAGTGTAAAGTACTGCACACAGGATGGAAAGCAAGTGACGTACTCCATGAACAATGTTGAATTAGCTAATAACAAAGTTGAGAGAGACCGCAGGGTCTTGATATATTCGACACTCAACATGTCCAAGCAATCAACAAAGCTAATAAATGATTGAACTGTGACTGAGGTTCATTTCGAGAAGAATAGAATGCAAAATCAGGGAAGTAGTGTTATATTTGTATAGAGCCTTGGTTAGACTACACTTGGAGTACTGTGTGCAGTTCTAGTCTTCTGGCTACAAAAATGATATTGAAGCATTAGAGAAAGCGCAGAAAAGGTTTCCAAGGATGTTACCACAATTGAGAGGATGCAACAATCTGGAAAGATTGAGCATCCTGGGGCTTGTTTCATTAAAAGAGAAGACTTGATAGAGGTCTTTAAAATGATGAAGGGTTTGATGGAGTGGATGTGGAAAACCTGTTTCCACTCGTGGGTGAGTCCAGAACAAGGGGACATAAATATAAATATATATTAACCGATCAAATAAAGAATCAAGGAGAAAGTTTGCACCGGATGTGGTGAGAATGTGGAACTTGCTGCCACACACAGTGGTTGAAGCAGATAGCATTGTTACATTTAAGGGGAGGCTTGACATGAGGGAGAAGGTAATGGAGGATCTGGGGGCAAGGTGGAAAGAAGCAATTGGAGTGGGAGGGGTCGTGTGTGGAGTATAAACACCAGTTGGGCCGAATGGCCTGTTCCTGTGCTGTAGATTCCATGTAATTTTATGTGTAACTGAAACAGTAGAGTACGTGTTAGAGGGTGTTAATACCAACTGTACCTTGTTCTGGTCAGACCACAACTTGGGTACAGGTTGACCCTCCCTTATCTGGAATCCTCGGGACCTGGCCTGTTCTGGATAAGGGATTTTTCTGGATGAGAGGTGGTCACGTTAAATTGGATGATACAGGTACTGAGCAAGGGGATATCGGGGCTGGCTGGCTTGGGGCTGGGAGTACGGCAGAGAGATCATGGAAGGGGGGGTGGGGGGGGGAAACGGTAGGTGGATCGCGGGGTCAGGCCAGCGAGTGCAGGAGTCTGCAGCGAGGAAGGACTTCAATTTGTTCACGTCTGAGTTCTACGCATGCGTCACCCGGTGGCTGGGAATGATTCTGGATGATGGGTGGTTCCGGATAAGGGAGGTTCAACCTGTACTATAACCAGGGGAGACATTCAAGAACTGGGAGTATTGCAGAGAGGAACCATGAGGGTGATCCCTGGTGTCAAAGATCGGAGTTTTGAGGAAAGACTGGAGAAACTGGACCTTTAGAGTATTGTTTGCCTCAGCCACTATCTCTCATTCACTCTTGCTGCCTCGACCTCCACAAAGTATAACTTACTCAAAACACAGCAGCCCATGTCTTTTATGTCACCGTGACATGATATCACTACAACCCTCTGTGCAAACGTTCCCTCTAAGCTGTGCGGTAGCACAGTTGTCTGTTGGTCCCATGCAGCCCAGGATGGGCTTTTTAAAATGTGAAATTTTGTGCATGCGTGAATATTTAAATGGGTGGTGCAGCCCATTAAAGAGGCTGCGCATCCCAAAAAAATTAGGGGGAACATTACTCTGCTCTATTCCAGTTCTGGCCTCTTGCACATCCCCGATTTTCATCGCTCCACCATTGGCTACCATGCCTTCATCTGCCTTGACCCTAAACCCTGGCATTCTCTCCCTAAACCACTCCGCCTCCCTCCCCTCCTTTAAGGCGCTTCTTAAAACCTACCTCTTTGACCATTGGTCATCTGTTCTGATATCTTATTAAGTGCCTCGATGTCACATTTTGTTTGATAATACTCCTGTGTAGTGCCTTGGGATGTTTTACTACGTTAAAAATGATATTTATAGAAATGTAAGTTGCTGAGAAAGAAGGTCGTATGCTGACACCAGTGCAGTATGGAGGTGTTGCTTCATGATTGGAGTTGCCTTTTTTAGCATGAGATGTTAAACCAGCATCCCGTCTGCCTGCTCCAAGAGACATAAAGCCTCCTTTGTTATAGAAACATAGAAAGCAGGTGCAGGAGTAGGCTATTCGGCCCTTCGAGCCTGCACCACCATTCAATATGATCAAGGCTGATCATGCAACTTCACTACCCCACTCCTGCCTTCTCTCCATAACCCCTGATCCCTTTAGCCACAAGAACCACATCTAACTCCCTTTTGTATATATCCAATGAACTGGCTTCAACAACTTTCTGTTGTAGAGAATTCCACAGGTTCACAATTCTCTGGGTGAAAAAGTTTCTCCTCATCTCGGTCCTAGATGGCTTACCCCTTATCCTTAGACTGTGACCCCTGGTTCTGGACTTCCCCAACATCAGGAACATTCTTCCTGCATACAATCCCGTCCGAATTTTATATGCTTCTGAAATCCCCCCTCATCTAAATTCCAGTGAATATAAGCCTAGTCGACCCAGTCTTTCTTCATATGTCAGTCCTGGCATCCTGGGAATCAGTCTGGTGAACCTTCGCTGTAATCCGTCAACAGCAAGAATGTCCTTCCTCAGAGTAGGCGACCAAAACTGCACACAATACTCAAGGTGTGGTCTCACCCAAGGCCCTGTACAACTGCAGTAAGACCTCCCTGCTCCTATACTCAAATCCTCTCGCTATGAAGGCCAACATGCCATTTGCTTTCTTTACTGCCTGCTGTACCTGCATGCCTACTTTCAATGGCTGATGTACCATAACTCCCAGGTCTCGTTGCACCTTCCCTTTTCCAAATCTGTCACCATTCAGATAATCTGCCTTCCTGTTTTTGCCACCAAAGTGGATAACCTCACATTTTATCCACATTATACTGCATCTTCCATGCATTTGCCCACTCACCTAACCTGTCCAAGTCACCCTGCAGACTCTGAGCATCCTCCTCACAGCTCACACTGCCATCCAGCTTAGTGTCATCTGCAAACTTGGAGATATTACATTCAATTCCTTCGTCTAAATCATGAATATATATTGTAAATAGCTGGGGTCCCAGCACTGAACCTTACGGTACCCCTCTAGTCACTACCTGCCATTCTGAAAAGGACCAGTTTATTCCCACTCTTTGCTTCCTGTCTGCCAACCAGTTTTCTATCCATATCAATACATTACACCCAATACTATGTGCCTTAATTTTGCACACTAATCTCTTGTGTGGGACCTTGTCAAAAGCCTTTTGAAAGTCCAAATACACCACATCCACTGGTTCTCCTTTGTCCACTGAGTTACATCCTCAAAAAAATTCCAGAAGATTTGTCAAACGTGATTTCCCTTTCATAAATCCATGCTGACTTGGACTGATCCTGTCACTGCTTTCCAAATGCGCTGCTATTACATCTTTAATAATTGATTCAAGCATTTTCCCCACCACTGATGTCAGACTAACCGGTCTATAATTCTGTTTTCTCTCTCCCTCCTTTTTAAAAAGTGGGGTTACATTAGCTACCCTCCAATCCATAGGAACTGATCCAGACTCCATGGAATGTTGGGAAATGATCACCAATACATCCACTATTTCTAGGGCCACTTCCTTAAGTACTCTGGGATGCAGACTATCAGGCCCTGGGGATTTATCAGCCTTCAATCCCATCAATTTCCCAAACAGCATTTCCTGACTAATAAGGATTTGCCTCAGTTCCCCCTTCTCGCTAGACCTCGGTCCCCTACTATTTTCGGGAGGTTATTTGTGTCTTCCTTAGTGAAGACAGAACCAAAGTATTTATTCAATTGGTCTGCCATTATTATTTAAAGAATAGAAGGGGAGTTCCTTTGGTGTCTTGGGCAACATTTATCCTTTAATTAATGCCACCAAAATAGATTAACTAGTTATTTTATCTCGTGCTATTTTGCACAAATTTTCTGCCATGTTTTCAAACCCTGTGCTAGCTTCACCCCACCTGCCCTTGGTGCTCTTCTTGTATGCTCACTCGTACCCTTTCCTCTTCTACTGCTAGTCTTCTGCTTCAGTATTTCTGGGCCATTATCCTCCTGCCCTTTTAGTTCTCTTAAATCCCTGTCATCTCTGCATTCTCTACCTTGAAGGCCCTTGGACCTTCAGTCTCATCATCTCCATTTTCCCTTTCTCTTTGCTGTTTGGCGTTTGCTTTTCCTCCTGAATTGTAAAGAGCCTTGAGTCATATTTCTGTATGAAGAGTGCTGCAGGAATGCAACTTATTGGCATATTGACCAGAAACGTAACTGGACCAGCCACATAAATACTGTGGCAACAAAGTGGGTCAGAGGCTGGGTATTCTGTGGTGAGTGTCTCGCCTCCTGACTCCACAAAGCCTTTCCACCATCTACAAAGCACAAGTCAGGAGAGTGATGCAATACTCTCCACTTGCCTGGATGAGTGCCGCTCCAACAACACTCGAAGCTCGACGCCTTCCTGGACAAAGCAGCCCGCTTGATTGGCCATCACATTCACTCCCTCCACCACCGGCACACCGTGGCTGCAGTGTGTACCATCGATAAGATGCACTGCAGCAACTCGCCACGGCTTCTTCGGCAGCACCTGCCAAACCCGCGACCTCTGCCACCTAGAAAGACCAGGGCAGCAGATGCATGGGAACACAATCACCTCCAAGTTCCCCTCCAAGTTACACACCATCCTGATTTGGAAACATAAATCATTGCTAGATCAAAATCGTGGCACTCCCTCCCTAACAGCACCTTCATCACACGGACTGCAGTGGTTCAAGAAGGCGGCTCACTATCACATTCTCAAGGGTAATTAGGATGGACAATAAATGCTGGCCTTGTCAGCAACCTACACATCCTGGAATGAATTTTGTTTAAAATATGGAACTCCTGTTCCAGCTCAGTATCTCTACAATAAAGTCCATCCATTTTTCCATAGGGCCTCTGAAGGCAATAGCCCTGCAAATGTTGCCGAACAGGGTGACTGTCTGGGCTATTTGAGCATGACCAGGGTTGAGGAATTCTCCATCTGACTTCCCTCTTCAATTGCTGAATAAGATTGGCAGAGACCTGGGAGTAGGACATTTTTAAAAGATTGGGGGAGCAGATTATTCAATATTGTTGCAGTAGCTGTAAAGTGACCCTAGATGTCTCCGAAGCACTTTGAAAGTACTGCACGGTGAAGAATGAGCACAATCCGTTGGCAGAAGGACTCTGTTCCATCTGTTTGTTTTGAATTGTAGCAACAAGCTAGTGAGGTCAGTGAACTTGTATCCCAGTTGGGTCAGATTCTCTGGCAAGTGTGCTCTATTGCAATGGGTGGGAAAGCTCCCCTTGTGTTGTGTGAGCATTGCTCTCCTGCCAAATGTGAGTGTTTAGAATTGAAAGAGCATGTTATAAATGGTGGATGATGCACCAAGGTTTGTTGCACGCAAGGCAAGTGCCAAGGAAGTGAATTGGTTGGACGGTTTAATGCTAGTCTTGCTGTTGTGGAGTAAATAATGTCCAAGGATATCCTTTCTCAATAGTGATCAGCAACCAGATAGTAACAGGGCCATGTTCCAGCGGGTGCAGATTTTTCAAACAATTCTAGACTGTTTATATCTCCTATCATTTATTTTGAAGAGAGATTTTTTCTTTTGCGAGAGGGATATCCTTATGGGGCTGCTCGTGCTCCAGATGGAACGGTACATGGCTTTAGGAACGACACCAGAACAAGTATTTAAGTGGTTTGTGCTTGCTCAGTATAGTGTGAATATATCTTTCTGTCCATGGCTTTTCCTAGCATCACAGTTGCTGTGGGGAAAATAGAAGACCCGTACAGGCCAGCAATGCCTGCCTCCAACCTCTGTGTCACCCCAGCCCTCGGCCTCTGGAGGCAGGAAGCAATATCATCTTGTGGGGATGTGAGTGAGAGTGGTTCTGTACCTCCATGTGACTCATTTATAGCACAGACCATCTCTGAAACCTGAGGCAATTCTATAATATGAACAAGGTCCTAGAGGGGGTGACTGGGAAGCATGAGCCTTCTGACTCTCCATTCACACTGAATTAATGAGGTCTGGAGGCAGCTCGACTCTGGGTGGTTGATTCCGTTTACGTTGTCCTAACAAGCTTATCCCTTGTTCTGTAGGTCTGGGAGGTGGGGTTGGAGGTGTTGCTACTGTTTTGCTGTAATCGTTTCAGGTGATTTCATCCGTCACCTTTTACAATGGAGTGGAAATCAAGTGAACAAAAGCCTCCGTTCTGGAATGATTTTGTGGCACTCCTGAGCTCCTGAACAATGAGTGGATACACAGCACAGAAGTAAGTGCCTGTTGCAAACCTCCACATAAATCACTTGGCACAACAGCTCATTAGGGTCAAGGGTGTAACTCCTCTCTTTTGAAAGATGATTCATACAAGGATCAGCACTGATTCATCTGTCACCTCTTGTACAGCTCTTACATGTTTACTTCCCTTTCAAAGATGCATGGTTTATTAATAATCAGAGCTGCTAATATGACAGCAAGCAGCGTGCTAGCAGATTTATTTATTCCTGAAACATTAGTTACCGTGTTTGTTCTGGTTTCCTTCAGTGAGTTTGCTGGCTGAGCTTTTGCGGATGTTTATTTTCTATTTATATACAAACCTGAGAAAGAGCTCCACTAATGGCCAGTTGGTTAGTGAGCTGCCAATGCTGGCACTGTCCTACCGGCCACAAAGGTGCCAGAATATACAAAAGGTTTTGCAATGCTGTACACTCGGAACAACGTCTGGACAGTTGGTTAATTGGCGGGCAGGTCAGTAGCTCTGAGTCAGAAGGGAATAGATACAACCCGACTCCAGAACTTGAGCTCCAGGACTGATACTGCAGTGCACTGAGGGAGTTCCATATTTGCAGGGGCGCAGTCCTACAAATGAGACAATAAACAGTGATCTTGCCCGTTTTCAGTGGATCAAGTGGACATAAAAGATCCCGTGATACTATTCGAAGAAGAACAGTGACCTCTCCTGGTGTCCTAGCCAACATTCTTCTATCAACCGCCATCATGAACAACTGGCATTCATATCTTTGCTGCTAGTGGGATCTTGATGTGTGCAAAATGCTGGACCTACATAAGTCACCACTGCAAATCATTATATGAGATGATGCAAGACATTTCTAACTGACTCAATTCTAGTCACACTCGCCCACAATCAGACTCTTCAGTCTATCTCTGTCTCTTTCTCAGTTTCTCTCTCTCTATCTTCATCCTGCTCGTTCCCACTCTTTTTTTTCTCCAAACCCTCAAAGATTGTATTCTTTGCCCCCACACATCATGCTGGCCCACTTTGCCCCCTCCCCAAGTTAATGCCTTCATTCTCCTATCTTCTCCCACCCAAAATTGCTTACCACCAGATTTTCCCCTCTTCTCTCCCCAGCCACCGGTCCCAGTCTTTTCCCCCTCCCTATCCTTTTCACTTTCCCTCTCCGTCATTTTGTCCCGTTGCTTCTCCCCATCATTGTCATCATCATCAACAGCAACTTAAATTTAGCACCTTGTCCCCCATGATGTTTCATCGATAGGAGGACAGAAATGAGCACCAAGTCGGGAATGGAGAGATTGTGAGGTGACTGACAGCTTGGTCAAAGTGATGAGTTTTGAGGGGGTATTTAAAGGAGAGGTGGAGAGCCAAATGGAGAGAATTCAAGACCGTAGGACACTGGGGCCAAAGGCTCTTCCACCAATGATGGGGCGAAGGGTGGGGGAGGTGAGTGGTGTTCGGAGAGGGATGTAGAGTTGGGGCGAGGCTGTGGAGGATTTTAGAAAAGTTAATTTTAATTTTAAGCCGTGGGGGTGGTGGGGTGGTGGGGTGGGTGGTGCAGGTGTAGAAAGGAAGCGAACATAGGTCGGCAAGAATTGAGGCGAAAGGCTTGGCGTGGGACAGGATACGTGCAGCAGAGGCCACCAATGAGCGTGTTGGAGTAGTTAAATATGGCAGTGACGGGCATGAGGGGCAGCAGGGCTGAGGTGGGGCAAGAGGCAGGCAGTGTTGCATCGATTTTGCCCCACTCTCTCCCCTTGGCAACACTCCTACATGATTACTGTGGCTTGAAGTGATTTCAGTTGCTGTATACAGTAAACAGGGACTCCCCACCTACAGTACACTGGGCCCGACTACTTCCATTAACATTCGGTGCAGCACTGAGAGAGGGAGGGACCCGGCTGGTGCTCATTTTTGTCAGCGACCCCAGAACCCAAAACTGTTGCTGCCTGGCACATGCGTAGTCCCAGGGCCTTTGCTGTTGCTGTCTTCGGGCAAGCTGTTAACAGTGGCACATGGCGTCTTTGCTCAATGTTTACCGCTCGCCCTTCCTGTAGGGCATTGCCTTGTCTCCATTTGAAGTACCTTTCTCCGCTGCATGGCTGATGTGTGGGGATTGTGGTTACAGAATATATCCTGTCACTCTTGCAGTATGTGGAAGGAAGCCCGAGAGCTGCCGTATGTCGAATGCCAGCAATTTGCATTTTGTAAAAATAAAGCGGGGAAGGTGGCTCAACCGTGGTTTACAAGAGAAATTAGGGATAGTGTTAATCCAAGGAAGAGGCGCATAAATTGGCCAAAAAAAGCAGCAACCCTGAGGACTGGGAGAAATTTAGAATTCAGCAGAGGAGGACAAAGGGTTTAATTAGGAGGGGGGAAATAGAGTATGAGAGTAAGGGAACATAAAAACTGACTGCAAAAGCTTCTATAGATACGTGAAGAGAAAAAGATTAGTGAAGGCAAATGTCAGTCAGAATCATGTGAATTTATAATGGGGAACAAAGAAATGACAGACCAATTGAAGAAATACTTTGGTTCTGTCTTCACTAAAGAAGACACATAACCTTCCGGAAATACTAGAGGACCAAGGGTCTAGCGAGAATGAGGAATTGAAGGAAATCCTTATTAGTCTGCAAATTGTGCTAGGAAAATTGATGGGATTGAAGGCCGATAAATCCCCAGGGCCTGATAGTCTGCATCCCAGAGTACTTAAGGAAGTGACCCTAGAAATAGTGGATGCATTGTTGGTCATTTTCCAACATTCCATGGACTCTGGATCAGTTCCTATGGACTGAAGGGTAGCTAATGTAACCCCACTTTTTAAAACAGGAGGGAGAGAGAAAACACGGAATTATAGACCGGTCAGCCTGACATCAGTGGTGGGGAAAATGTTGGAATCAATTATTAAAGATGTAATAGCAGCGCATGTGGAACGCAGTGACAGGATCGGTCCAAGTCAGCATGGATTTATGAAAGGGAAATCATGCTTGACAAATCTTCTACAATTTTTGAGGATGTAACTAGTAGAGTGGATAAGGGGAGCCACTGGATGTGGTGTATTTAGACTTTCAAACGGCTTTTGACAAGGTCCCACATGAGATTAGTGTGCAAAATTAAAGCACATGGTATTGGGGGTAATGTATTGATGTGGATAGAGAACTGGTTGGCAGACAGGAAGCAAAGAGTAGGAATAAATGGGTCCTTTTCAGAATGGCAGGAAGTGTCTACTGGGGTACTGCAGGTTCAGTGCTGAAACCCCAGCTATTTACAATATACATTAATGATTTAGACGAAGGAATTGAATGTAATATCTTCAAGTTTGCAGATGACATTAAGCTGGGTGGCGGTGTGAGCTGTGAGGGGGACGCTAAAAGGCTGCAGGGTGACTTGGACAGGTTAGGTGAGTGGGCAAATGCATGGCAGATACAGTATAATGTGGATAAATGTGAGGTTATCCACTTTGGTGGTAAAAATCAGGAAGGCAGATTATTATCTGAATGGTGACAGATTAGTAAAAGGGGAGGTGCAACGAGACCTGGGTGTCATGGTACATCAGTCATTGAAAGTTGGCATGCAGGTACAGCAGGCCGTGAAGAAGGCAAATGGCATGTTGGCCTTCATAGTGAGAAGATTTGAGTACAAGGGCAGGGAGGTCTTACTACAGTTGTACAGGGCCTTGGTGAAGCCACACCTTGAGTATTGTGTGCAGTTTTGGTCTCCTAATCTGAGGAAGGACATTCTTGCTATTGAGGGAGTGCAGCGAAGGTTCACCAGACTGATTCCCAGGATGGCAGGACTGACATATGAAGAAAGACTGGATCGACCAGGCTTATATTCACTGGAATTTAGAAGAATGAGAGGGGATCTCATAGAAACATAAAATTCTGATGGGATTGGACAGGTTAGATGCAGAAAGAATGATCCTGATGTTGGGGAAGTCCAGAACCAAGGGTCACACTCTAAGGCTAAGTGGTAAGCCATTTAGGACTGAGATGAGAAGAAACGTCTTCACTCAGAGAGTTGTGAGCATGTGGAATTCTCTACCACAGAAAGTTGTTGAGGCCAGTTCGTTGGATATATTCAAAAGGGAGTTAGATGTGGCCCTTACGGCTAAAGGGATCAATGGGGTATGGAGAGAAAGCAGAAATGGGGTACTGAAGTGCAAAATCAGTCATGATCATATTGAATGGTGGTACAGACTCGAAGGGCCAAATGGCCTACTCCTGCACCTATTTTCTATGTTTCTATGTTTTTGTACGTTTCATGAAGTGGTGTATATTGGCTGTATTAAACGGCACCAATGTGATTTAATGTTCTGGGTGGCCAGGCTCCCCAACTCTTAACATTTACATTATCAGAAGCATCCCAGGAAATGTTTAACCTAAAGGATTTGCTGAAACAAGAGTAAATAACCTAATAAAATAAACTTCTCCATCTCTGAAAAAGGCACCATTTTGCCGTCAGCAGTAACAAAATCATGCTACAAATGTTTGCACAAGTGTGTGCTTTTAGCGTGCAGTGCCAACTGCTGGTTTTCATTTGATGCATTTCTTCACCTCTCTATCGCTGTGACTTTTAGCGCCACCCTTTGGAGGCTTTGTGAAATTGTAGATTGCAAACTGGTGTGGTACAGTGCATTGCGACGCACTAAAGCCATCAGTAATTATTATTGCAATGTGAACCATTAATTACAAGGAATAATATTGTTTTTCCCCTTGGCACAGTGAGGATCTGGCCTCCGTTTGCTGGCTCTAAACCTACCATGGCAGATATCCATCATGCATCCAATCCATACCAGCAGTGTGCACTGTGAATTAAAACAACCCTTTGTGTAAGCATTTTATATTTTGTTACCAGTGACGAGAACACAGTTCCATTTCAGGTATAGTGTGACTCATATGAATCTAGATGTCTCCGAACTGTTCTAGGGTGACTCGATTAATGCCACCCTAAAAATGTGCAAAATTCATTCAACTAAGGAAAAGTAACTTGCATTTATATAGCTGGAAATCGCAGAGTGCTTCACAACCACTGGATCACTTTTGAAGTGCAGTAACTATTATATAGGCAAATGCAGCAGCCAATCTGCATACAGCAATATCCCACAAACAACACGAGGTAAATGACCAGGTATTCTGTTTTGGTGGCGTTGGTTGAGATAAAAAGAATTCCCCTGCTGTTCTTTGAATCGTACCATGGAAACTTTTACATCCACCTGAACAAGTGGATAGGGTCTCTGTTTAATGTCTCATCTGAAAGTGGCAGCTAGGCAAATGCAGTACTCCCTCAGTACTGCACTGAAGTGTCAGCCTACATTTTGTGCTCCAGTCCGACAGTGGGATTGAATTCATTATTTTCTGCCTCAGATACGAGTGCTACACTGAGCCAAGCTCACACTGCTTAGATTCTGCTTAATAATTTGTTTTCTGCCCTATACACCTCCAAAATGATTTTCTAAACATCCATCAAACCACTATTTCAGCCTTGTTTTCTTCTTATTTACTGACATTTCTATTTGACTTCCCTTCCTGGCCTCATGCTAGCTAATAATGTACATGGTTTCCTCTCCTCAAGTACTGTTCCCCCTTTTAAAACTGCTGCTATGTGCTCCCTACTCAAAAAGAAGCCACCTTTGGCCCCTCTGTCTTTGAAAACTATCATCGAAATCGAGGAAGACTTGCTTCCACTCTAAAAGTGAGTTCTCAGGTGACTGTACAGTCTAATACGGGAATTATAGTCTCTGTCACATGTGGGACAGGCAATCGTTGAAGGAAAGTGTGGGTGGGGAGTCTGGTTTGCTGCACGTCCTTCTGCTGCCTGCGCTTGTTTTTCTGTATGCTCTCGACGACAAGACTCGAGAGCAGGCAGAATGCTCAGTGCCCTCCCGGATGTTCTTCCTCCACTTGGGAGCGGTCTTGGGCCAGGGATTCCCAGGTGGGGATGTTGAACTTTATCAAGGAGGCTTTGAGGGTGACCTTGAAATGTTTCCTCTGCCCACATGAGGCTCGCTTGCCGTGTCGGAGTTCCGAGTAGAGCGCTTTGGAAGTCTCGTGTCGGGCATGCGGATGATGTGGCCAATCATCAACGACAAGATCCAAAACCACCACCAGTGCACCGGCGCAGCCTTCGGTCACCTGAGGAAGAGAGTGTTCGAAGACCAGGCTCTCAAATCTGGCACCAAGCTTATGGTCTACAGGGATGCAGTAATACCCACCCTCCTATATGGCTCAGACATGGACCATATACAGCAGACACCTCGAATCGCTGGAGAAATACCACCAATGCTGTCTCCGCAAGATCCTGCGAATCAACTGAGAGGATAGACGCACCGACGTCCGTATTCTCGATCAGGCTAACATCCCCAGCATCGAAACACTGACCACACTCGACCAGCTCTGTTGGGCAAACTACCACCCCATCTATAACTTCCTCTCAAGTCCTTGAACTTGTTGCCTCTTAAGTTTGTCCCTATTTTTCCCGCAACTCCGTGTTTGAATATCTCCAAACAGGTTTCTACCCCAGTTATAGCACTGAAACGGACTTGATCAAAGTTAAAAATGACATCCTCTGACTGTGGTGCAGCATGCCCCTCATCCTTCTCAACCTCTGCAGCCTTTGACACGGTTGACCAATGTTTTTCCTCCATTGTCCAGTTGTGCAGCTCAGGGGGACCATCATTTGGTTCCACTCTTGCCTGTCCAATTGTTGCCAGAGCATCTCCAGCAATGGCTTTGATTCCAACCCGAGTTACCTCTCTAGTCCCCCAAGGACCTATCCTTGACTCGCTCCGATATCTCATCCATATACTGCCCTTGACAACAACATCATTGGATATGGCCATGGTTCAGCGGTAGCATACTCGCTTGAGTCAGATGGTTGAGGGTTCAAGTTCCATCCAGGCACTTGAGCACATAAATCTATGTTGACACTCCAGTGCAGTGCTGAGGAAGTGCTGCACTGTTGCTGCTGTCTTTCGGATGAGACATTAAATAGTGGGCCCCGTCTGCCCCCTCAGGTGGACGTATTCAAAGAAGAGCAGGGGAGTTATTCCCGATGTCTTGGACAATATTTATCCCTCAATCAATATAACAAAAGCATTGTCTGGTTATTATCACATTACTATTTGTGGGAGGTTGCTGTGCGCAACTTGGCTGCTGCGTTTCCCACATTACAACAATGACTACACTCCAAGAGTACTCGATTGGCTGAAAAGCACTTTGAGACGTCTGGTGGTCGTAAAAGGCACCATATAAATGCAAGTCTTTCTTTCTGTATGTCAGCTAACCATACCCAGCTCTACCTTTCAAAAAAGAGGGAGAGAGAAAGCGGGTAATTATAGACCGGGATCAAGGGGTATGGAGAGAAAGCAGGAATGAGGTACTGAAGTTGCATGATCAGCCATGATATTGAATGGTGGTGCAGGCTCGAAGAGCCGAATGGCCTACTCCTGCACCTACTTTCTATGTTTCTATGTTACCTCTCTCGACACCTCCACTGTGTTGTCGGACTGCTTATCTGATATTCATTCCTGTATGAGTCACAATTTCCTCCAGTTAAGTTTTGGAGTACTGAAGCCATCATCTTAGCCCTGCCACACTCCGTACCCTCATCACCAATTTCAACCTCCGTTGGTTGTCTCTAGTTGAATCAGACTGCTCACAACCTCTCTGCTATTTGACCCAGAGGCGAGCTTCCGATTCCATATCCTCGCCATCACAAAGGCCGCATACGTCCACCTCCTTAACATTGCCCATCTGTGCCCTTGCCTCGGCCTATCTGCTGCTGAAAACCGTGCCTATATCACCTCTACACTTGACTATTCCAATGCCATCCTGGCTGCCCTCCCATCTTTCACCCTCCATAATTTTCAGCTCATCCAAAATACTGCTGCTGAACTCGCACCAAGTCCCGTTCACCTATCACCCCTCTACTTGCTCCCAGTCCCCAGCAATTCGAATTCGTGTGTTCAAATCCCTCCATGGCCTCATGCCTTCCTATCTCTAACATCCTCCAGCTCTACAATATTCTGAGAACTCTGCATTCCTCCAACTCAAACCTCTTGCACATCCCTCGCTCCATTTGTCCCACCATTGGCGGCCGTGCCTTCTGCCTTCTCTGCCCTAAGCTCTGGAATTACCTCCCGAAACCTTTCCAGCTCACTCTCCTTTTAAGACCTTTCCTAAAAGCCAACTCTGACCAAACTTTTAGTCACCCCTCCTAATACCTCCTTTGGTCTGATGTCGATTTTTGTCTGATGAAGCTTCTAGGAACCGATTTAGGATGTTTTTTTTAATGTTGTAGGTTATATAAATGCAAGTTCTGTACAATTTTAACTCTGATATTTTGGTATAAATCTGTCAAGCCTGTGTGGTGGTTGGTGTGCAACGGCAACCACATGTTTTTAAAAAAATAATCCACGCAAAGGCATCTTCCACCCTTCAGGATGTAGTTTGGGACCTAAAATATTAGGTCCTTCATTGAAATTCCCGTGTACTTATCCCTTTTTTGCGTGGAAGCAAGTCATCCTTGATACAAGGGACCACCTACGATGATGATTTTAAAGAATATGCCTTTAATTCCGATATTGCCGCTGGTGTAAGTGGAGATGATGTTGACTTTTATCTGAGGTTCTGGAGGACCAGTTGATGATTTCTGCTGGGATACGGTTCCAGTGGTGCTGGTTGCTCTCTGGTACATTGTCTGTGACTCAAAAGTAAATGTTCAGTAAGCTGTTGTGGGGGGAGCAGGGGGTAGGGGGGGAATGAGGTGGGGCTTGTAGCCAAACTTAATCCCATCCTCATCCAGCAGCCCTATACATGTACTGTCCAGCAGGAGTCATTGGATAGCAATCGGGAGAAGGAGCTCCCCCCTCCATCCAATTCTCTAATGCCATTTTTATGTAGTGCCTTGGGTGTTGCCCCAGAACAGACCAGTAATCAAACCTGTGCACACTAAAATTGTGTGGGGGGGGGGCTCTAAAAAGATGACAACCATGTAGTGTTTTCCATTAGAATGTGTGTGTTCAAACACTCGTAACTTGGTAAACATTCATCTCCTGTAATGCTATATTTCAAACCGATCGCCTCCATGTGAAATATAGGAAGAAAGACTTGCATTTCTCTCGTGCCTTTCACAACCACCGGACATTCCAAAGTGCTTTACAGCCAATGAAGAATTTTTTGAAGTGTAGTCACTGTTGAAATGTGGGAAACGCGGCAGCCAATTTGCGCACAGTAAGCTCCCACAAACAGCAATGTGATAATGACCAGATAATCTATTTGTGATTTTGATTGAGGGATAAATATTGGCCAGGAATTCAAGGAGAACTCCAGTGCTTTTCTTCAAAATAGTGCCATGAGATCTATTACAACCACCTGAGAACAGACGGGAACTCGGTTTAACGTCTTGTCCGAGTGACATTAAATATGGAAATCTGCAGAAGGTAAAGGAACTCCAGCCTGTTGAAGCTCTGTTTGTATCCGTGAAAGTGTACTCTCGCTGATGTGTCTTCTCCTCACCTGCACCCACCTTTTTGAAGTTTCCTGGCCTTGACTTGTCTATTTGAGCTTGGTCGATGCTGATTTGACAGGGCTTGTCCCCAATGGCAGCAATGACAGCTGGCATTGAAATACTTGATCACTTCAGAATGGGCATGAGGATATTGTTACCAACAAAAGGCTGGAATTCGTTCTTTTACAGGTCAAGCCAGCAACTATCTATTGGCAGCCATTTTATGAATGGATGCTTTAAGGTCATAGGTACAGGACTGGAAAAGACCTTCCGGCACCTTGCAAAGTCTCTACAATATGTGACTCGACAAGAGAACAAGTATTTGGTGTGTTTTACAACTTTGGAGGGGTGGAGGGGGAAGAAATCACGTTATTTTTCCCACTTTTTTCTCCTCTTTTCCTGAAGGTGGAGATTCCTGAGTGGCCATTCTTCACCTACAAACCTGGACAGAGAGAACCTGCAGGCTGTAACTGGGGGCATCACAGCTGACCCTGATCCTGTCCGCACACAGCGTCCACACAATGCTCCTTTCAGCAGGAGTCGCATGGGGCAATGATCAGCCCTGGCTGATTCTCTTTCTCCCCCTCACCCGGTCCGTCCGTCCATTCCCCCCAAACTACTGGCACCCCATCCCTTGTAAGCGTGGATCTGCTTACCCTTGAGTAACAGCTCAGTTTACCTCTCTTTCGCCGCTCCCCACCTGCCCTTAAAAAGTTTGTGGTTAATGTCCTCGGGTCCATCAGAGGTTAGGGTTAGGGGCAAACAAACAGGTGCTGTGTGTCGGAAGCACTGCCAGGGACCCAGCTACCAAAATATTTTTGAACGTTCGCTTTGAATCTTATGCACTGAAATTAGGCAGCAACTCGGACTGCTGGGAATGGGGGTGGCAGGGGAGAGAAAATATTGCTCTGTTTAATTGATGTTTATGAAATTTGGCAGCTGTGTGGCTAAACCAAAGGGCTGCTCATATTAGTGAAGACCATGAGACTCCTTAATGTGCGGATAATTAACTGCAATAGCTCCCCACTGTTCAGAAACTTGGAGGGAAAATAAAAATGTTGCTAAAGTTATAGTTAAAAGACTGAGAGCAGCTGTTGTGAGCTCGTTGAACTGTGTTCCACTAAGGAGAGATTTGCTGTTTGTCAGGGTCTCATTTTTGAGTGCAGAAATATATTATTTTAAAAAGGACAATTTAATCGGGTGACGATTTTCTGCTTTTGGGGCCGTTTCAGACAAGTTTTATAGCGGTCCTCCGAGCTGGCTTCAAAAGGTTAATAGGAGCAGGTGCTGAGGGGAAAATCTGCATGTATTCTGAAGCTATAAGTACATGTAGTTTGCATCAGCAGGTTCTGGGTTAAATCCCCATCCAAGACTTGAAGACCCAATCCAGGCTGACACGCCAGTGCAGTACTGAGGGAATGCTGTATTGCCGAATGAGACGTTAAACTGAAGCTCTGTCTGCCATGCCAGTCCGGGTGACATCAAAGATCATATTGCCACTATTTGAAGCAGTTCTCTCAGTACCTACTTCAGCTAACATCACTAAAAACACAGATTAACTGCCCTTTATTCATTTTCAGTCTGAAACCTTGTTTTGCACAAACTGGCTGCCATGTTTGCCTATATAATGATAGTGCCCGCACCACACAAGGAACCATTGGTTGTAAGGGTGCTTTTGGACGTCATGCTGGTGTGAGAAGGGACTTTTCATAAATGCAACTTTGTTCTCTTTTTGTTTCGCCAACTGAGGCAAACATCTTCCCTATGTTGAAATCAAGGCCATTGTAACATCTCCCAATCTTTGCCCTTCCGACTTCCAAAAACTGTGGACTCCATCTGCCTGCTGCAGTCTAAAATAAGCTTAAAGCCTCCTATTTGCTATTCCTTGATTTGCTTGATTTTTTTTTACTGCTCCAGCCATAAAATGCTGGTGGTTTCCATGCATGAGTGACCGTAGCCATTTTCCTCGGGTTCTCAGTAATTAAAAAAAATAACATTGGCAATGATGTTTAAGCAGCACTTTGTGACAGCCTAAAACTAGTTAATTTGAAACTTTGTGCATCCCTAGATGCAACAATTGCAAAGGACCGGCGGATTAGTTGTTTCCTGTGTTTGCTAGACATTGGGTTAAGTTGCCGTGCAGCAAGATACTATGCAGACCGACTTTCAAAAAATACATTGGCATGGATCGGAGAGAACTTGAGAAACAGCCAGTGATATTCTAATATTTACATACAATGATTAAACACACTTTACAGGCGATTAATTGTGAGCGGATCCGTCCTACTGTATGTTTACAGGTTCTAATGGGCTTTTATCAAGTGTTATTTTGAAAGGCAAAACTTCCATTATGCGTGTTTTTGGAGGAAACCTATATTTTTGTTCATTTCCACCCAAAGCTCCCTGATAGTTCCAGTTCCTGTTGTTAAATCACTATAATCTCTCTTTATTCTTTCTCTACAACCTCCTAAACACTCTGCTGTCCTGACCAATCTTTTGTGTATTTCCCCCTCCACGATTGGTGGAAGAGCCTTCAGTGACCTGTGTAAGATTTCTGAATCTCTCTGGGCTTACATTTGACAGTGAGACAATTCTTTCCAAACAATTAGAAGAGTTTATTAAAAACATACACACATGCACATTAGCAGCAGTAATCTGTTATCTTAAAAAGACACACACATGCACATTACCAACAGTTGTCAATTATGTTATAACAGAGCTACAATGAGGTTATAATAACGAGTGATCTACGTTGCGTCCCTTTTGCTGGCTGGTTTGGACATACGGCTTGCTGTTTTAGCTGGTCTTCAGGGATGTCTCGTGCCGTGTGCCCAAGAGCGAGAGAAAAGTCTTTGGCTGAGTTCTTTTAAACCTCTCAAAGCCATTGTCCCTCCAAAAGCCCCTCGATTGGACCCTGGCTCCAGGGCAGTTCTCCATTGGCTCTCCTCACACATGTGGCTGTCTGGCCTGGCTCAGCCATCTCTTGATTAGATTAAATGCCTTTCCAATACACAAAACCCATGCGGCAACCTGTGGGGGGGTTTTCATTTTGTTTCTTACAAAACTTAGCCCAGGCTGGCAATCTGTGGGCTTCCATTTTATCTCAACACAAACAGGCCTTTCCGTTAATCTACACTTTTAACATTTATATATACACAGAATCGATTAATAAACACTTTTATTCCTACACCTATGTGCTACACTCTGGAATTCCTTCCCTCAATCTCTGGGCTAGACTTTACCTAAAGCCTCTCACCGCCCAGAAACACCGATAACGTTCTGCAACTAACGCTGGCGAAAATTTCCCTAATAAAGGTAAAAACATATCGCCCGCCGAGAAAATGGATCTTGCACCAATATTCTTGGCGGTTAAAAGCGAAGCTAGGTGAAACGGGCGGTTCTTACTGGAATGGACGGTAAGTACTTAAAATTTAGTCCGAGGCTGCGGTTGGGCCTAGGGAGGGGGGAAAACTCAAAAAATATTTTTTCACCTAAAAAATAAAAAGTTATAAAACATTCTCAACACACTTTTTAACATAATTGCTGCTTTAGAATAAAATTTTTTTTTTAAAAACCTTTAACTTGCCTTTCTTTGCAGGGTACTCACCTACTGCCCTGTTTCCGGCAGCTTTTCATGGGCGGTTTCCTCGGTGGTGTGTAAGGGTCCCCGTTGAGGCAAAACTTAGATCCTGGCGGTTTTCTCAGCGACGCACGTGGGCGGTTTGCTCCCCGGCGGTCTTTTCAAAATGTGGGTGACCCTCTTTAAAAACAAATAAATAAATAAATAAAGAAGAAACTTTCGGCGGACGGTTTTTCATCAAAAAAGCAGCTGTAGTGCTGAGAAAAGTGCCGAGAAAACCGCCGAAAATGAAGGCAAAAGTCTAGCCCAAATTTGTGTCTCCAATTCCCTCTCCTCCCTTAAAACCCGTCTCTTTGACCAAGCCTACTTGGTATCCTTTCCATTCGGTCTATTATGAAGCACCTTGGCATATTTATTTGTTAAAAAGGCTATATAAATGCAAGTTATAGGATTAGTTTGGAACTGACCCATGTAGTTGGAAGATCCCAAGTTGATCCTGCTTTGTGCTGAGTTACCTGGATAGTTTCGGTTTGTGATTACAACTTGTATAGTGGTTTTCATTTTGATGAGCATTTTCAGGTGGAAGAGAGGTGAGGGGTTGTAAAACAGCAAATAAAGACATTTAGAGGGAGAGAGGGGAGATTAAAAGTACAATTGAAAACAGAGAGGCCTTAAAATGGCTTTTGAACACGAAAAAAGGTGCAACGGGGTTAACACTTTTTGGAGGAGAATTCTAGAGGGTAGGGGCATGGTTGAAAGTTGCCCTTTGGGTGGACCAAGGAGTGTGTGGAAATAAGCAGCAAATCAGAACCAGAGGAATGAAAACTGAAGCATAGGCTTTTAGAAGATTTGCCAGCTTTTGTGGGCGGGGTGGGTAGCAAGGCCATGGAGGGATTTGGAGACCAGGATTCTGAATTGGGTTTGTTGGGGCACAGGCTACCAGTGGAGCTCGGAGTGGACAGGGATGATGGGTAGTTGGGACTTTGTGCAGGACAGGATTTGCACTGCAGCGTTCTGGACTAGTTGAAGGAGGTGGGGGAGGCTGGTGTGGATATAATCTGAGAAATGGATGCTTGAGGTGACAGCCAAGGCTTTCAGCAGCAGTGTGGTTGGGGTTGGGGCAGGGCTATAAGTGGGCAGTGTTCTGGAGGTGGATGAGCTGCTCTTGGCAGGGTTACTATCCTGCTGCAGTCAGAACATCAGACTGCTCTGGAGAAATGCAGTTTGTAGCATTTGGATCTCACTCAGTTCAAACTCTGCAGTGGAGATATGAGCGACATGCTCACTCCATACAAAGCTATCCTAAGTATAAACTATAATGTCGCCAAATACGAGTTGGAAGTTCTAGTCAAGTTAAGTAGACCTAAAACAAATACAATCTCCCAGGAATGGATGGTATTTAGCCCAACGTGCTGAAACAGACCAGGATGGAGATTTGTGAAGCACTGACAATCATTGAGGGAGTGGATGCAATTGCGGAGGTACCAGATACCAGTAGGTCGGACACAGACTAACATGTCTTTCTTGCTTTCTATTTAATGGAATTAATTATCAGGATCATCTGTATAACAGCGCAGATTCAGAAGATCCTGCCTGACCTACCTACTCAACCTGAGGAAGTGACAACCCAAGTGGACTCTGTGAAGCCTTATAATGTGGTGGTCCTCGACTTTCAAAAGGCTTTTAATAAAGTTCCGCACGAAAGGCTATTAATTAAACTGAAACCTGTGGGAATTCAGGGTAAACCCTGCGAATGGATAAGAAACTGACTGAAGGATAGGAGTCAATGAGTACTCATTGGAGTAGTTATGTTGGAGTGGGAGCAGTGAAGTACTGAGTGGGGCGGCACAGGGCTTGGTGCTGGACCACTGCTTTTTCTAATTTACATTAATGACCGAGATTCAAAAACTCAATGCAAAGTGGCCAGATTTACAGCTGGACATGTTTCTGGCTGGGGTGGACATCGTCTCTTACAAAAAGTAGGTACTGCAGGGAATTTAGGGCAAGAATGATTTCCTGGAGTAGTTTTGATAGCTGAGATGGTCTGAGAGGAATTAATCAGATTCCCCCCCCCCCCACACACAAATTGGCTTAGGTTTTTATCTGTCTGTCATTGTTCATTGGCCAAACTAGGAGGAGGAGTGGAATTGGCAGGAACAGCTCAGAAATTACAGACATAATATGTGAGTGGGCAGAACAGTGGCAGGTGAAATTGAATTCAGACAAGTACATATGGAGGGAAAAACAATGACAGGCATACTTTATGAATGGTGTTGAAATAGATAAGAATGGAGTTGAGAGAGACCTAGGAGTCTTGTTCGACTTTGCACTAAATGTGACGTACCAAGAGCAGCAATATATGTCCAGGTCAGGAAAAGGGGAGGTGCAACGAGACCTGGGTGTCATGGTTCATCAGTCCTTGAAAGTTGGCATGCAGGTACAGTAGGTGGTGAAGAAGGCAAATGGTATGTTGGCCTTCATAGCAAGGGGATTTGTGTATAGGAGCAGGGAAGTCTTACTGCAGTTGTACAGGGCCTTGGTGAGGCCCCACCTGGAATATTGTGTTCAGTTTTGGTCTCCTAATCTGAGGAAGGACATTCTTGCTATTGAGGGAGTGCAGCGAAGGTTCACCAGACTAATTACAGGAATGGCTGGACTGACATATGAGGAGAGACTGGATCAACTGGGCCTTTATACACTGGAGTTTAGAAGGATGAGAGGGGATCTCATAGAAACATATAAAATTCTGATGGGACTGGACAGGTTAGATGTGGGAAGAATGTTCCCGATGTTGGGGAAGTCCAGAACCAGGGGACACAGTCTTAGGATAAGGGGCAGGCCATTTAGGACTGAGATGAGGAGAAACTTCTTAACTCAGAGTTGTTAACCTGTGGAATTCCCTGCCGCAGAGAGTTGTTGATGCCAGTTCATTGGATATATTCAAGAGGGAGTTAGATATGGCCCTTACGGCTAAGGGGATCAAGGGGTATGGAGAGAAAGCAGGAAAGGGGTACTGAGGGAATGATCAGCCATGATCTTATTGAATGGTGGTGCAGGCTCGAAGGGCCGGATGGCCTACTCCTGCACCTATTTTCTATGTTTCTATGGTGTATTACTTGCAGGTGATAGGATTCCCATGAATTTTGCTGGACTAGATATTTCAATTGGCATTATTTTTATAGCTGGTGGTAATGCATTTTAAAATAACATGAAATGGAAGGCTACTGTAGGCTTAACCATGCTAGCTCCATCAGTTAACATGGTGGCCTTTGATGTGTCAGTGAAAATCTGAGTGAATGGTATTGGGCGGAGAGGTATAGAGTTGGAGAAGGGTTTATTGAGCTATTTTACAGCTGGATAACCGAAACTTTTACATAACATTTTACACACCAGGTGGAACACCACTGGTGCTTGGAGTTGGTTCTGTACTGATGGGAACCAGCTGTTGTAAATGTGACTAATGGGACAAAACTGACTGTAGATGGGTTTTGAAACTCATTCCACCACCCCCCCCTCCTATCCCCCGTGTAAACTTTTGTAATTAGACTTTATCTCAAAAGGTTCACAGTGTGCAGTTTTAGTTGATCGTGTTTCAAGCCTGGTTTTGATTAAGGAGCTTGTTTTTTGTATCTTGGAGCTAGGCAGTAATTGTAGTCGACTCAGGTTTCCAGTAATTGGGAATCATTCCTCTCCCCCTCCCAGTCCTCACTTGCACAGGATGCACTGAATTGGAAGAAGAAAGATGGGCTCGAAGGGTAGGCGTCTCCTTCCCTTCGCTTCAAGTGAGCGAGATTCTCACGTTCCAGGTGTGAATGAAATCAGAAGCAGCTATTCCTATGCCTCATTTTAAAATGAACTCCCTACCCTTTCTCTCCCCCTCTGTCCCAGGTTGCTTCCAAATAGAGTCTGACTACTGGAGCCTAAAAATGTCCAACACATCTTGAAGATGTTTTGTTGAATGGCGTAACCTTTTTTTGATCGGTACCATTCCTTTCATCTTGGCATAAATTATTTCCGGGTTTTTGCTCAATATTGTTTATTTTCAAAACATTTCATCAAATAATATCTGACGCCTGCTCATGAGACAATAGCAGATCCTGATAAAGATCAGTTTGCTTCAGGCTGGGGAAGAGTATTGTCCGCTTTGTTGCATCTGAACAGTTAAACACAGCAGGCTATATATTAGCATAATTTGATACTGGAGGAAGATGCGAGATCTAAATACTGTGCACTGGAGGGAGATGTGGCACTTAAATACTGTGCACTGGAGGGAGGTGTGGCACTTAAATACTGTGCACTGGAGGGAGATGTGGCACTTAAATACTGTGCACTGGAGGGAGATGTGGCACTTAAATACTGTGCACTGGAGGGAGATGGGAGGCCAAGATCAGATCAGTTCAGCCATGATCTTATTGAATGGCCGACTCCTGCTCCCATTTCTTACGAGGGATCTAAATACTGTGCACTGAAGGGAGATGTGAGCCTTAAACATAGTGGGCACTAGAGGGAGATGTAACTCATCAAAATGATGAGAAGCGGGAGCATAGGGAAGAGAGGATCAAGGGGGTGGGGTTGCTTTGCCTCTTTCTAATCGTGAAGAATCACTGTTTGGAATTTGTGTTGTGAATGTTGGTTCATTTCTGTCTTAAAGTGATGGACATAATGTTTATGTCTGTGCAGCTGTCCTGACTCTCTCCCATCTCATCTCATTCTGGCTTTCATGGTTTGTTTCTTGATAAACCAGTGAGAAGAATTTTAAAAAGAATTCTTCCCTTCCCTGTCCAAATAAAGCAGTGGCATAAAATGTAGTGTTGACTTTATTTGAATAATTTAGTTTTGCCTGAATTCCAGGATCAGCCTGCAGTCACTGCAAAACAATAAAGGCAAAATATGGTATCAATTTAGGTAATGGAGTGAGAGGGAAATGAGACTCCTTACAAAGCATATTGTACTTTAAACACTTCCAGTGGGTATGGTAGAGCACTGTGGAATGAATAATATATTAACTCCAGATACAGGCTGCAAAATGTTAATGTGAACTGTCAGAAGGGGAACCAGTGGGATGCAAGTGTAATTTTGTTTTCCCCCTCCCCCTACATAGCAAGTTCTCAATGTGCATGCTGTCAGACGGAGCTGCCGGGAGGCTGACCAACACTCTCCTGCAGGAAGTGGCGGGATAGATTAGGTGATTCACTTGAGTTGTGTTGTCTGGCTGGCTTCGGAGCAACGTTGTTGCAGGCACGTGCTACCTCCGTAATGGTAGTACTAATAATAAAGAAAGAAAGACTTGCATTTCTATAGCAACTTTTACACTCTCAGGATGTCTCCATGTGCTTTACTGCCAATGATGTACTTGTGAAGAGTAGTCACTGTTGCAATGTAAGAAACACAGCAGCTAATTTTTCACACATTAGATCCCACAAACAGTGATGTGACGATGACCAGATAATCTGCTTCAGTGATGTTTGAAGGATAAATATTGGCCCAGAACACCGGGGAGAACTCCTGCTTTTCTTTGAAATAGTGCCATGGGATCTTTTCCATCCACCTGACAGAGCAGACTGGGCTTCGGTTTAATGTCTCACCCGAAAGATGGCACCTCTGACAGTGCAGCGCTCGCTCAATATTGCACTGGGAGTGCCAGCCTGGATTCTGTGCTCAAGTCTCTGGAGTGGGACCGAGCACACAACCTTCTGTCTGAGGTGAGAGTGCTACCACTGAGCCATGGCTGACACGAATAGCTAGGTGTGGTGCAGCACAGGGGGACCGAACTAATGGAAGAAGAAGAAAATGTGGCAGAAGGAACATATCCTGTAAGGATCTGCATTTTCCAGCTTTTAGATATTGCTGTTTTACTGGGATGCCCATGACGCCAGCTCCGAACGTGAGAGTCTCTGCAGCTGGCAGAAATCCCAGAGTACATTTGCTGGATTCAACTGGTTTTAATAAAAACCCACAGGTCTTCCCAGTGGTCATTTTGACTGCGATGACAGCACTGTGGGCCTAAGACCCACTTAAAGTGTGCCTGCGGCGGCTGTGTGGGCCCTGGCAGTGATCCGAGAAGTGCTGCTGGAGGGCGAGGCTGCCATCTTATGGGCCCAGCAGCAAGTCAAACTGCTCAGGCCACCTTTACTCTGGGACTCACTCGGGCTGTGCTAACCCTAGTATGAAAGCTGCTTTCGAGTACATGGCAGGTAATGGGAACATGAGATCATTGGGTACAGTCACCCTTCACGTTCTGTTCTGTAATGTAGCCTGAGGGCACCGGCACTATGGAAACTGCCCCATTTATGTCATGGGGCAAATTCCACAGCACTGGAACAACATGGAACAGCTGCACTTTAGTAAGTTCGTGCATGTGCAGTTATTTTGAAGTCTGAGTTTATGACTTTTCTGGCTATTATACAGGTCAGTGATTTGCAAAGGGTTGGAAACAACACTGAGCTGTGCGGCCTGCTGGTTGCAGATCAGATGTTGCCCTTCTCTGTGGCGCCACTGTTCACATTGCTGACTGGGACCTTGCAGCCTCCATAGGCAACTCTTTAGATGGGTCTAAAGCCTCCAGATTCAGCAATGCTGTGCTAATGTCCAAGCTTTTCTCTACGATGTGAGACTGATGCATTGTTAAATTATTCACAGCCAATGAAGAACTTTAGAAGTGCAGTCACTGTTGTAATCAGACAATTTGTGCACAGTAAAATCCCACAAACAGCACTGTGATACTGACCAGATGTTGTTTGAGCACACCTGGAAAAACCCCTCTGCTCCTCTTTGAACTAGTGCCAGGGGATTTTCTTTGTACCCACCCGAGATGGAAGACCTGGCTTCGGTTTAACGTCTCATCTGAAAGACGGCATCTCTGACAGTGCAGCACTCCCTCAGTACTGGAGTGTCAGCCTAGATGTTGTGCTCAAGTCTCTGGGATGGAACTTGAACCCACAACCTTCAAACCCTGAGGCGAGAGTTCTACCCACTGAGCAACAAGCACTTGTGTGTAGCTGGAGCTGAAATGTCCTGCGTTAATTTGCTGTCCACTAATGTTAATTCAGCTCCTTTTCACTATTGCAATCAGCAAATTCTCCAAATCAACATACCAGGTTTCACTGTTTAACCAATAAACAAGATATAAATCGACACAAGTCGGCAAGAAACAAAAATTGAACGGTCTTTGAGCTTACTCAGAGTTCCTTGAAATGGTTTGAATTTTTAAAAAGAGCCTCCTTATAACGAGACACCCAGAGTTTGAAGTCGGGAATTAAAACACAGCAGAATTGTAGCGTCTTAACTTCGTGAACAAGGTGTATTTCCACGTGTTTTTTTGAAATGTTACTTTTGCAGTCTTTGCAAACCACACACCTTCCTCTAGCTGAGAGAAAGAAACCAGCTGCAGCTCAATGCCCATTCCTCACGTTCAACCCTGTTGTATAACTGGCCACCGCAGGTATGCAAGATGGTCCTAGAGTAACTTCTCTATCACTGTGGGAAGTATTGTGTTCCTCACACAGATGAGACTACACACAGGGAGGTTAAAGTAACAGTGACCTCAGTCTTTAATAAGACACTCCAGAGTGAGGAACAGGCCTTAGGGGCCGGCTTATATACAGTGCTCCCAAGGGATGCTGGGATCCCTTGGGACTTCAGGGGATGAGCTCCCTGGTGGCGGAACATGGGAGTGCATGCTTTACAGATACTCAACATCACTCCCCCTCCAAAGTCAAAGTGAAAACTATATTTACAAGGTGAGGCGGTCGGGAGCCTTTCTTTCACTGGTGGACCGCCTCGGTACAAATGTCTGTTCTGGTGTGTTGGCTGTGCCCTCACTGGGCTGGCGTGTTGGCCCTGCAGGGCTGCTGGGTGAGCCTGGCCTTGCTGGGCTGTTGGGCGTGATGGGTTCGATTTCCTGGTCCGGCGTGGTGTTGATCCTTTGGGTATGTGTTGTGGGCTCTCAAAAGGTGGTGTCTGCTGTGGGTTGTTCAGGGCATTCTGTGAACCGCAGCCTCGTTTGGTCCAGGTGCTTTCTGCAAATTTATCCATTGTCTCGTTTGACTACAAACATCCTATTCCCTTCTTTAGCTATCCACTTGGGACCATGTCCATAGTTTAGCACATACACAGGGTCATTCAGATCAATTTCCCGTGACACAGTGGTGTGACCATCGTTTACATATTGTTGCTGCCGCAGCTCTCTACCTGATCATGCAGGTTGGGGTGAACCAGCGAGAGTCTGATTTAGAGTGTCCTTTTCATGAGTAGCTCAGCCGGGGGCACCCCTGTGAGCGAGTGGGGTCTCGTGCGGTAGCTGAGCAGTACTCGGGTCAGGCGGGTTTGGAATGAGCCTTCTGTGACTCGTTTAAGGCTCTGTTTGATGGTTTGTACTGCCTGCTCTGCCTGCCCATTGGAGGCTGGTTTAAACGGGGCCGAGGTGACATGTTTGATCCCATTGCGGGTCATGAATTCTTTAAATTCGGCACTGGTGAAACATGGTCCGTTGTCACTGACCAGTATGTCAGGCAGGCCGTGGGTGGCAAACATGGCCCTCAGGCTTTCAATGGTGGCGGTGCTTCCCGACATTATTTCACATTCAATCTATTTTGAAAAAACATCCACCACCACCAGGAACATTTTACCGAGAAACGGGACTGCATAGTCGACATGGATCCTCGACCATGGTCTAGAGGGCCAGGACCACAAACATAGTGGTGCCTCTCTGGTTGCTCAACTGAGCACATACGCTGCATTGTCGTACACAGGACTCGTAAGTCAGAGTCGATACCAGGCCACCACCGCTTTCATCATTACTATACCCGGGTGTGTGTTGTGGAGATCCGCGATGAACGTCTCCCTGCCCTTTTTTGATAGCACTACGTGGTTACCCCACAACAGGCAGTCTGCCTGAATGGACAGCTCGTCCTTTCGCTGCTGGAATGGCTTGATTAGCTCTTGCATTTCAACGGGGATGCTGGCCCAGCTCCCATGCAGTACACAGTTTTTTACTAGGGACAGCAGAGGCTGGTCGAAGTCCTAATCTGGCGGGCCGTGACAGGTGATTTATCATTTTCAAACGCTTCCATGACCATCAACAAGTCTGCAGGCTGCGCCATTTCCACCCCCGTGGTGGGCAATGGTAGCCGACTGAGAGCATCTGCACGGTTCTCGGTGGCTGGCCTGTGGCGGATGGTATAGTTATATGCTGACAACGCGAGTGCCCACCTTTGTATGCGGGCTGAAATATTAGTATTTATCCCCTTGTTTTCAGCGAACAGGGATATGAGGGGCTTGTGATCGGTTTCCAGCTCAAATTTGAGGCCAAACAGGTACTGATGCATTTTCTTTACCCCGAACACACACGCTAATGCCTCTTTTTCAATCATGCTGTAGGCCCTCTTGGCCTTAGACAAGCTCCTGGAAGACTAGGCGACAGGTTGCAACTTCCCCGCAACGTTAGCTTGTTGTAATACACACCCGACTCCGTACGACGACGTGTCACATGCTAGCGCAAGTCTTTTACACGGGTTATACAATACAAGCAGCTTGTTGGAGCATAAAATGTTTCTGGCTTTCTCGAAAGCAATTACTTGTTTTTTTCCCCCATACCTAGTTCTCACTTTTGCGCAATAACACATGTAGGGGCTCTAAAAGGGTGCTTAACCCCGGTAGGAAGTTACCAAAATAGTTGAGTCCCAGGAACGACTGCAGCTCCGTGACGTTCTGTGGCCTGGGCGCGTTCCTGATAGCCTCTGTCTTGGCGTCTGTGGGCCGAATGCCGTCCGCCGCGATCTTTATCCCCAAAAACTCCACTTCTGTTGCCATGAAGACGCAATTCGACCTCTTCAGCCACAGCCCTACGCGATCCAGTCGCTGGAGGACCTCCTCCAGGTTTTGTAGGTGCTCGGCAGTGTCCCGACCCATGACCAATATGTTGTCCTGAAAGACCACAGTGTGTGGTACCGACTTGAGTAGACTCTCCATGTTTCTCTGGAAGATCGCTGTAGCCGACCGAATTCCAAACGGGCATCTGTTGTAGATGAAACAGTCCCTTGTGCGTGTTGATGCAGGTGAGGCCCTTCGAAGACTCCTCCAGCTCCTGCGTCATGTAGGCCGAAGGCAGGTCGAGCTTGATGAATGTCTTGCCTCCTGCCAGCATCGCAAACAGGTCGTCTGCCTTAGGTAGTGGGTATTGGTCCTGTAGCGAGAAACAATTAATAGTTACTTTATAACTATCGCCGCAAATCCTGACCGTGCCATCGCTTTTGAGTACAGGAACAATCGGGCTGGCCCGCTCGCTGAATTTACTGGGGAGATGATGCCTTTGTGTTGCAGCCTGTCCAGCTCAATTTCCATACTCTCCCTCATGTGAGGTACCGCTTGAGCCTTGTGGTGAATGGGTCGTGCCTCTGGGACCAAGTGGATCCGCACCTTCGCCCCGGAAAAGTTTCCCATGCCTGGCTCAAAAAGGGAAGGAAATTTGTTAAGAACCTGGGTACATGAGGCCTCATCGACATGTGATAGTGCTCTGATGTCATCCCAGTTCGAGCGGATTTTGCCCAGCCAGCTCCTTCCAAGCAGTGTGGGGCCATCGCCCGGGACAATCCAGAGTGGCAGTTCGTGCACCATGCCCTCGTAGGTGACCTTGACCATGGCGCTGCCCAGGACAGTGATAAGCTCTTTGGTGTATGTTCTCAGTTTCATGTGGATGGGGCTCAGGGCTGGTCTGAATGCCTTGTTGCACCACAGTCTCTCAAACATCTTTTTACTCCTGATGGATTGGCTAGTGCCAGTGTCCAGTTCCATGGCTATGGGTAAGCCATTCAATTTTACGTTTAGCATTATAGGTGGACATTTCGTCGAAAATGTGTGCATCCCGTATACTTCAGCATCTGCCTCCTCTCTCTGAGGCTCGAAATTGCTTTGATCCACCATGGACCGATCTTCCTCTGCCACGTGATGGTTAGCAGGTTTTGCAGAGCTTGCAGCTTGTTTGCAGCTCGTTGGAGGTGCCCCATTGTTCCACAGCTCTTGAAAACATACCCTTTGAAGCGGCATGAATAGGCTGAATGGAAGCCTCCACAATGCCAACAAGATGTGAATTGTCTTGCATTCATCCTTTGTTGGAGACTCAGTCATCTGGGTCACCTGAGGCCTGCTGGCAGTTGCAGACTCGTACATTTCTGCTGGCAAACACAGTTCCAGTTAATTTATGAACATTGCTAGTACTTGTGTGCTGAGAGATTTGTTTGGTGTTATCACTGGTGGACATAAACGCCTGCGCTACCGCAATGGCCTCACTGAGGGTCAGTGTCTCTACAGTCAAAAATTTTTATAGGATGGTCTCGTGGCCAATGCCCAGTACAAAAACGTCTGAACATTTTCTCCAGGTAGCCATCAAACTCACATTGTCCTGCAAGTCGCCTTAGATCGGCGACGTAGCTCGCCACTTCCTGACCTTCAGATCGCTGGCACTTGTAGAACCGATACCTCGCCATCAGCACGTTCTCCCTCGGGTTAAGATGCTCCCGAACCAGTGTACACAGCTCCTCATATGACTTACCTGTGGGTTTCACCGGAGCCAGAAGATTCTTCATGAGGCTGTAGGTCGGTGTCCCTATTTGCAGCGCTTCCTTCTCCGTACAGCTCGTTGGCTACAAAGTACTGGGCTAGCCGTTCGACATAGGCTTCCCAGTCCTCACCCTTCGAGAACTTCCCCAGGATGCCCACAGTTTGCTGCATCCTTGCGTTGGATTCGTATTCTCGTCGCCAGTTATTGTGTTCCTAACACAGATGAGACTGCACACAGTGAGGTTAAAGCCACAGTGACCTCAGTCTTTAATAAGACACTCCAGAGTGAGGAACAGGCCTTAGGGGCCAGCTTATATACAGTGCTCCCAAGGGATGCTGGGATCCCTTGGGACTTCAGGGGATGAGCTCCCTGGTGGCGGAACATGGGAGTGCATGCTTTAGATACACAACAGGAAGCTGCCTGGATTTTTCTGTGTTACTGCACAGTGGAGATGGGAAAACTCAATTTACATGAAATCATTACTGAAAATCAATGTCTATCATTTGAAACTGTTTCCAATGGCTGAAGGGCACAAATTTAAGGTGATTGACAAAAAAAACCAGAGGCGGCCTGAGGAAAACTTTTTTAGAGTGGTTAGGATTTGAAATGCCCGATAGGGTGTCAAATACAGATTCAATAGTCGTCTTCAAAAGGGAATTGGATAAATAGTTGAAAGAGAAAACATTGCAGGGATATGGGGAAATAGCTGGAGAGGGGGACTAATGGATTGCTCTTCGAAAGAGTCGGTGCAGACTTGCATCATCATCATAGGCAGTCCCTCGGAATCGAGGAAGACTTGCTTCCACTCCTGAAGTGAGTTCTTTGGTGGCTGAACAGTCCAATACGAGAGCCACAGTCTCTGTCACAGGTGGGACAGATAGTCGTTGAGGGAAGGGGTGGGTGGAACTGGTTTGCCGCACGCTCTTTCCGCTGCCTGCGTTTGATTTCTGCATGCTCTTGGCGTTGAGACTGGAGGTGCTCATCGCCCTCCCGGATGCACTTTCTCCACTTAGGCCAGTCTTTGGCCAGGGACTCCCAAGTGTCGGTGGGGATGTTGCACTTTATCAGGGAGGCTTTGAGGGTGTCCTTGTAACGTTTCCGCTGCCCACCTTTGACTCGTTTGCCGTGAAGAAGTTCCGAGTAGAGCACTTGCTTTGGGAGTCTCGTGTCTGACATGCGGACTATGTGGCCTGCCCAGCGGAGCTGATCGAGTGTGGTCAGTGCTTCAATGCTGGGGATGTTGGCCTGAGTGAGGACGTTGATGTTGGTGTGTCTGTCCTCCCAGGGGATTTGTAGGATCTTGCAGAGACATCGTTGGTGATATATCACCAGCAACTTGAGGTGTCTACTGTCCATGGTCTCTGGGTTTGATGGGCTGAGTCGCCTCCTTCTGTGCTGTACTATTCTAGGATTCGCTGCACGATTCATTATTGCTCTAATTTGCTGAAACATCCTTATTCTTAAAACCTGTTACTCCCAAATATATATTGTTGTTTATCCTCTTTCCCTGCCTCATTGTGGGGAAAGTCACTGGAGAATCATGCTGAGCAGCCTGTGCCCATCACAATTAGGCTCCTTATGCTTAAAACACCCATTTGGCATACTAACCGTAACTTGACTTTGTTGCCATATTGGAGGTGATTTGAGGCCAGTTTACTTGCGTGCGCAGTTATCTCATCAACTTCCATTCTACACTGTCTTGTTAGCCGCAATAGGATATTTCAGCATAGATTCTATCTGCTTTCTCGAGGGTTTCCATTTTTAACAGAAACTATAAAAGCAGCAACCATGATTAATAGAGCAAGTCACAGCCAATGTTCCCTCTAATAATTTTTGGGTATGCGTCCCCTTTAATGGACTATGTAGCCCATTCAAATTTCCGCACGTGTGCTTTTTCTATTTAAAAACCGCTGAGCGGCCTGTGAAGGACCTCCAGAACTCTGCGTGGCTGTGCAGCTTAACGGGAAAATTGATCACAGCATCCCTGACGTGTATCATTACCAAATCCCTCTGTAATCAGGCAGGGTAAATTGATTCTCATGGATGATGACAGAAGGCAGATAGAAGCACCAGTTTCTTGAGTAGTGTATCCAGTTCTGGTCATTGGGCACGAGGGAAGAGATACGAGACTAATTCCTAGTGTTAGACATCTGCGGTATAAAGTTATGACTGATATCGGAACGTTCTTCACCAAGTGATCAGTACATGGAATGGACACCCGGACAGAGTAACTGAAGTAAAAACCATGGAAGCAAATTGCATGGAACGTAAAACACAGAAATGGGCCATTCAGCCGAACTGGCCTGTACCAGTGTTTTTGCTCCACACGAACCTCCTCCTACCCCTCGTCATCTAACACCATCAGCATAACCTTCTTAGATGCTGCAATGGAGGGGCTGTAAGGCTTTCTGGACAGATGTATTAAGGTGAACCAAATCGCCTTCCTCGTCTGTAATTGCCTTGTGATTCCAGGTCTCCAGATGGGATAAAACAAAACTACTATAACCAGAGGGGGAAGAGTAAATCTATCAAACCACTTAATGCAATCAAATAAATAAAAGTTCATTAAACTCTTGTGGTATGGAAATTAAAATGCAGACAACCGGCTGATGCAATGTTGATTGAATCTATTAGTTATTACAGAACATCCTGAAAATCAGATAAAACCAGGCAAAGCCGTTTTAAATATTACATAACACCCCAAACCCTAGTAACAAAGGAGAATTAAACTTGTTTCTTTCCAGAGCGAGCCAGGGAATATGATTCGGCTACATTTTGGTGCCACATCTTGTAAACTTCTCCGCTGGTGCATGCTGTGTGATGTGTGGCCAGAGTACTGCAGATTTGCATAAAAAGTCCCAGAGGTCGTAAATATGCCGATTTCTGAGGATAGCAAATCACTTATCACATTCAGGAGATGTTATTCGGGTCTTAAGACTCTGAAAGGCACATGTAACATGGATGTAACCAGGCCAGTTAACTTGAATGGTAATCTTATGACACGAGGCCTTGACTGCAACATCAGCAAGCGCTATAGGGAGGCCGATTTTATCCCTGTGGATTTGTACAAGTGACCCCCATCAGAAGTATCTCGCATTAAAAAGCAGCTTTATTAATATTTGATCCAGTGTGGGAATGAAGATGAGATGGCTAAATGCTGTATGGAATATGGGTTTTATTCCTGTCGAGACAATGCAGATGGCTGGGGTTGAAGCATGTATCAAATTAATGTCTGATTAATATCCTGAACATCTAGTTTAATTATTTTCAAGGGTTAGGGAAAGGTTTCCTATAGAAGTTTAATTTGTGGCTACTCCTCTCTGTCAGTAGGTTTTAAAAAGTTGAGAGCATAACCAACTGAGTCAAGCTGACGCCTGAAAGAAGTACTGCTATGTGATGCTTTAGTTGATAAATGCCTATTATGAAGCTGCACTATATAAGCAAGGTAGGTCCCAGCTATGGTCCCGAGTCTGTGTTGAATTAGCTGATCTCTGCCAGGTTGGCAGTAGGGTGACTACAATAGGCCTTGGCTCTCTCGGCCAAGGAAGGGAAAATTCAACCAGAGTTTCCTTATAATTTCTAGCCAGTGACCACATCTGGATAGTGCACTTTTGTGGGCATCAGGTGATGCCATGAGCCACCCTTGGTTGAACAGTCTGTCTAGGCTCACGCATACAAGATGACAGCTCGGGCGAGTTACTGGAGGAAGGCTGGCACAGTGGAGTGTACACTTGCATGAGTCGGCATCGTTCAGTGGGGGTGATGAGGTTTGTAAGAGACAAATATACCATTTTTTAAAAATTGTATAGAATTTAGATAGATGATGGAAGAATTATTGTTGGAACGATGTTAACTGGTGACACATTGAAACTGGGGCACTGAACTATACTCTGCCCCAGATTCCTGCTGTGACAAGCTCATATAATATTTATATTGCTGCCTCGCCTAAAACTTCTGTTCTTGCCCTGGGCACTTGGCTGAGGATTTCCGCTTCAGTCCTAGACCTCATTTAGCAGTTGGGTGCTGAGAGGCTGAATAAGTACTGTGCGTTGTAAGGATAGAAAAACCAATACACCTCATTAACTATTTTTGGTTATGCTTGGTGGGGTGGGGGGTGGGGGGTTTAGTAATGTGAGTTTTGTGATGCCTACTATTAGGAC